>NC_092871.1:2020479-2068219 GCF_032062135.1 Pyxicephalus adspersus | reverse complement strand
AGAGGAGCTGACACTCTAATGTCCCCCCACAGTCACACACTATTATTATACATTTATATAGCTCTGACATATACCGCAGTACTGTACAGAGATCACTGAGCCAGTCCCATCAGTCTCTGTACAGAGGAGCTGACACTCTAATGGGGGACAGTCACACACTATTACCTCTTTATTATAATTTAGACCTCCTGGATACCTTCCCAAAACTTCATTAATTATTGGAGTCAACATTTTGGAATTTGGCAGATCACGGCAATGAACATTGAAATCCTCTCTAGGAAAATCCTGGACAGGCGGATTTTGTCCTTGTCATTTAGGGATTGGCCAGGTCCAGTTCTGAGGAAAGGGCTGGAATCAATTTATATGGAAAGGATTCCCATGAAGTTTAGGAACTGGACTTGAATAAAAAGGGGCGACATACATGGTGATTAATATTATTATTTGGGTTTGTGCTTCTTGGCCTTGATTGTATTTCATTGTTTTCTCAGTTATAATAAGTCGTTTTAGCCTTTACGTGAAAATGCTGCACTTATAACTACCCATTACACAGCATGTAGTTTTGTCCCTCACCCAGAACCGGCTTATAATCTCAATTCTGAAGCATCGTCCCATAATATCTACTATTTTATTATTTCTCATGTTGTCCCCAAATAAATGAATAAAAGTATTCCTGGAAAAAACAAAATCGTCCTAAAATAATGCAACCCAATAACGTATCTGGATTAGGAAACTTCTGCTGCAGTTTAACAAAATATGATTTTTTTTTCTTTTTTTTGCTCCAGTAAGATTTGAAACGATCACACAGATAAAATTAAATATATTTTCAGCTGCTCTGGTAAGCAGAACAAATAAAAAAATAAAACGCAATCTGTATTTTTACGATATTTTTCCAGGCGTCCCTGGAATGCCGGTTCCTTTTTATAGAAACATATGAAATAACATTATTTTTGTTCCTCTTGAATTTTTGCCAGAAGATTTTACATTTATGGAGCTGGTGTGAAGGTTGAGCGTGTGCTTAGGCTGCGATGGCGACCAGAATACGATGGAAACTCGGAATTAGGAGGAACTCCACACATTTCATATAAATAATGCAGTCAGTTCAGATCAAGGTTTCGGTGGCTTGTTTTCTGCTTTTATTTTTATATAAGGTCAATGTACCAATAAAAGACATTCAAACACCCGTATACTGGGGTAGAACAAAGCAGGGAGTTTCAGTGGTATCAGTCATAAAATCATTGAACACACTTTATTATTACAAAAACTATAAAACATGTTCTTTATACACAATGGTTTCAAGAACCTGGTCACACGTCGTCCCGTTTACTGAACAACATAGATGAGCGGGTTTGTCTTTTTTCCATCTGACATGTTGCAGCTGTAATGATTGTCTTCTGGTTTAGAGGAGCGCCGGTTTATTTTGTGAACCCCAAGGGTTTCCACCCTTAGTTTGTGAGAATACCTAATGGTGGTTTAACAACATTCCTAAGATTTTGAGATTTCTATACACTCTTTCAATGTGTATCTGTGCTAGAACTAAGGCACAAATCAGTCTGTGATTCATTACCCCTGAAGAAGCTGTCTATCCGCGAAACGCGCCAGGTTAAAAAAATATCTGACTGCAATTTCTTGAAATGTTGCCTAGTTATGGATCTTCTTCTAAAATAATCTAAGTGTATTGTATGTACTTTTAATGATCAGGTTGGTAAAATAATTGTGTAAAAACAACATGTTTGTACTTTTTGTAATAATAAAGTGTGTTTGATGATTTTATGACTGATAGCACTGAAACTCCCTGCTTTGTTCTACTTCAGTATATGGGTGTTTAAATGTCTTTTATTGGTTTGTTGTATACTCCTGGGAGGTGGTAAATTGAGCATAGGTTGATAGCTATTTGGTGGGGACATTCTTTTTGAAAATGAGGTCTATGTAACTGAAAGAACAAATTAAAAATATTAATACATTCTCAGTGCATTGAAAAAACTTAGAAAGCATGGTGGGGAATACTATAGGAAATCCTCAAACTGTGTGAACTGATTGCAATATGTAAAATTGTTTTATTTCTGATAGGAAATAAATTTTTTTATTTTTTTCTATAATTTATCCAGTTGTGACTGTAATCTGATTCTGTAATAGCATGTCGGATTTGTTTAAGCTTGACATACATAAAAGTCTATGTATACTGCACCATCATATCTATATGAGCATGTTGGACAATTCATTCCATACCCATGGTCATTTTTTTGGAGTTGCCCCATAAAACATCTTGCACACATCTCTGGATACTTCCCAAAAGATTTTGGGTGTCTGGAAAATTTTGTCAATTTGTGAGGTCAGCTGCTAATGTTGGATGGGAAGATGTGGCCCGAGTATGGACATGCTCTGAGTAGGCTCCATACAGGTTACGGTGAGCACTGCATTGCCATCCACCCTGGGACATCCTTCCCATGCGGCTCTTTCTGCTCCTGAGACAATTGCAATCTTTCTTCTATGAGCCAATCTGTCAATTCCAATGCTGATAAGATCCAAGATGGCAACAAAGCCACCATCAGATCCTAGCTCCTTGAAGCCTAGGGATTCCCAGCTTTCTTTGCCTGGGATGTTTTAGCAACCCCCTTCAGCATAGGACACAGTGAGTGAGCCTAATGATCCCCTGGTGGCTAAATTGCATTTCATAGTGCTTGGTGAGATTACTACAGCAACTCTCTGCATCACTCCTGCAAGAAATCAGGGAATCACGACAACACACTGATTCCCTGGAATCAAGAATGGATGACGCTACCACAGTCCTAAAGGGCCATGAGAAGTTCATTGAAACCCTCCAAGAGGAAATTTCCTTCCTGAAAGAGAAATCCAACTGAATTCAGACATCCCGAGTCAGAATTGTTAAGTCAAAATTTTTTTAATGAGCCAAACAATACCTGTCAATGGTGGATTGTTGGATTCGAACTCAAGTTTCTCCTATTTGATTCGGAATTGATGGAACCATCTAACCACCACCAGTCATCAAAAAACTGGCCACAAGCTTGGAAGCAGCCAATTGCATTGTATGCTGTGGGTGTGTCCCTGTAGCTCATTGGCCATTAGGCTCACATACTATATACAGGTAGATTTGATGGTCAAACATTTGGATTGATGGTACAGCGCATGGATAAAAAAACAATTATTTGCAGGGCATATTGCAATTGTTGGGACTGTAGCTCTTGAAGTGTGTGAATGCTGAATTTTGAATGATTGTCCAGAGTCACCCTTTAAGCATGAGCAGGTGGTGTCCAATACTCCGGGAACGGCGAGAAGTCCTCAGTTATTACCTCTATTAGATGAAGCGCCTAAATGCCTCTAAATCCCGTGAGGGCTCCGCTATGTTAAATGACCAAATCCATAATGTGGGGTAATTTCTCTGAGGAATTTAAATACAGATTACAAATTAAACAGGTATTATTATGCTTCCCTTCACACAAATTAACCAGGAATCAAATAAAATTTCTGAGATGTAAATCACAGAGCAGCGCCAGAGCAACTCATGCAAAACAAATGAAATCTTCCTCCCATTTTCTAATTAGGGCTCGTAGAACGTTCTATCGGCGCTTCACATCCGCAGGTGAAAGACTCCGCAATTTGCCGGGCCGAGGACGCCGATGAATGACAACGTACCCTCGGGGGAGGGTGACATTTGGGTGTCATTAATCTCAATGTCTCCTTGATACAATGTAACGAGTTGAGGCAAAGGGATTGTAGATTTTGTTATTCTTCCTAAAATACTCCCATAATTCCGTGTTATCCTCGCTGCAACAAAAAGACAAAACTTTATTCATAGAAAGTTAGTAAGTGGACACAGAATGTAAAGTTTATTGAAACAAAAGAACAAAAATGTTATATATTGCACCCGATGAATCCTTGTGGCAACTTTTTTTTGTTAAATATATGGATTAGATATTATTATTTGTATTATTATTATTATTATTATTATTATTATTATTAATAAACAGGATTTATATAGCGCCAACATAATACACAGCTATGTACATTAAATAGGGGTGACAAATGACAAACAGTGACACCGGAAGAGGAGAGGACACTGCCCCGAAGAGCTTACAATCTCTAGGAGATAGGAAATACAATCTAGGAGAAAACACTCCTGGATATTGAGAATACAAAAAAAGAAGAGGTGGGGTGAACATACACTATTGTCTTCTCTATTTTCCTATGTACCCCAATACTGACTTTTTAACTTTAGAGGTCCATGAGCCACGCCCTTCCACTCGGCTCCATTTGGGCCACTCCCATTTCACATGCTAACACCACAATGACTGGTTCAGGTTTCCTTTGGATGACTTGGACATCTCTTGATGCCTTGCATTTCATGTCAACCCCAAGATGTATCCTTTAGGGGTTAAAGCTTAATTCTGGATAGATATAAAATGCACACATTGTTACAATTGGAATACATTTTTTAATACATTGCTATTTATTTTATGCAAGCTGTAGAAATAGTCTAATTTAATTTGGTATCAGCCTCTTGCAGACCTTGTACAGCAGAGCTCGGAATAGGGTAGGGAGATGCTGCATAAATCACTCAGATTATGCGTTAACAAGGAGAATGCTGATAGAGGAGAGAGTGAAGTAGATGGACTAATCAATGAGCTGCTTTGCCTTTATTGTCCAGGCAAAGGCTGAGGGAGACAAGACAGCCTTGGCTCCGGGGACCCCAAACCTAACCCTAGATGAATGGCACTGGCCATTATTCAAGGACATCCAAGGACATCTAGGGGTATAATAATATTCACAGATCATTAAATTCCACACCATTTGAAACTTCTGGATATTAGAAAGCAAGGCACAGGGAGGGTAATCTCTCCAATGGGGCAAAGTCAAAAAATTATATTTTAATAGAGTAGAGAAAGGCTATAACCTAGGCTATAATAAATGTTTTATGTCTTGGTGACAACCTCACCCCCATTTCTACACTTCTACCTGTAATAGGGGTCTATTCACACCTGCAAATTTGTATGCATTTATTGATTTACATTGGTATGCACAGGACAAGAAAATGTATTTGTCTCTTTTCTTCCATTGTGCATGTTCTTTATTATATGCACTGTGGTGCCTTTAGAGGTGGGGGCATTTGTTTATGCATGCATGCGTGTAATGTAGGTGAATGCCAATGCGTTGCAAAGTGAAAACGTAGTGTACTACTGCACTTTGTTGAACTTTGTTGAGGGCAGATTATTGGGCAGAGCAAATGCAGGAAGGTGCAGGAAGCTGGATTGCTATACATTTGCTCAGGGCCTGATTTGGTCTCAAACCATCCCTGCCACACACTAGTACGAGTGCAAAGATGAGATTCCAGCCTAAAAGTATGAAACGGAAAGATTTTATTGTTTTTGTCCCTTTCCTGTGACAATGGTTGCCGGCTGTGTAACTGATGAAAGGAGAGTTTCCAGTTTCCAGACTCTGCTGTGCAATTTGCAAACTTTCCATCCCAGCAGCGCAGAGCTCCGAATGGAATGGCTGCTGACTCCCTTCAGTCAACAAAGCTTCTCTGATGTCCTCATTTGTACTGCCTGCTCCGCTCCGCCATGGCCGCCATTTGCATAAAAATCAATAATTTCAATAACTGTCATAAAGTTCCTGGAGTGTAAATACATGTCTTGTCTCCTTTAGAATAAATCACACATTCCACTCGTAAAAAACTTTTCAAGCACGTTGCCAAGTCTGGAGAATGTGGATTGTGCTCTCCCAGCATAGAGTTGGCTCCCCCGGACAGCCCAAGATAAATTCCAGCCGATCACCTGCCACCATTTATGTACAGTATATATATATTATGGTTTATACCAGTTTTGATTTTCTCAGCATGTGACCCCCCACACTGCTTTGTGTTATTCAGCATGGGTTACATATGATGGATTTCTATGGCACCTCACTCAATGCATTCACTTGTTGGCCCACTTGTCTCGTGAAGGTAGACGTAAATGCTAAGGATGACATTCACATTCACCACAACTTAGGTCCGTGGTGAAGTTTATGTGTTCACAAGTTCATGATAAGATTTGAGTGTTCACAAGAGTCAACCTCGGAAGATGTTACCATCCTGGCACCTGGCTCCAGATGCTTACTTACCTGGCCTTTAAGAAGGGTGATTGTCGGAGACAGTACCACCACTAAGAACTACTGGCCATGAGAAATACTGGCTCCTACTTACTATAAATATCTAGCTAGATACTTAATACACCATGGGTAGTATTTCCATTGGCTGATGGTCATTATTGGCAGTACAATGAGGCCCCATCAGAGCATATTCTTTGATTTTCTTAAATGGGCCAAATGGGCACCATATTAATAATAATTAAATTAAATTTATTAATTTTGTTGCCAATGATGGATAATGAACCAAATGACCAAATATTGCAAGACCACGGCACTAACCATTGTGTAGGTAATAGAGGGGCTATTGGTTGGCAACAATTTCGATAAACCATTTACTCCAAGCATGTTGGGTTGTGTTTCCCAACATAGGTCCATAGCATCCTAAACAGAAATCCATTGTTTTCAGTAGACATTGGTTAATATGCAATCAACATGCTGAATCTTAACCCATGCAATGTACTGCAAAAAAAAAGAAAATATTCACATCAATGCAACAAAATAAAAGATCAACACAACTTAACACATTCACAAAAAGGAAAGGGTTGCAATGAATAGAATACATGTCATTGGGAGCTTAATGCAATGGTATACATCCAGCCCCAAGCCAGTGTTACATTTATCATCCAGTGTTACCCACTGAGCCACCACAGAGAGGTCAGTGACATCCACGCTCAGCTAACTTTTAAAGACATGGAACTTATCAGAGGAAACATAACCTGGTAAATGTAATGCAGCCTATGAAACAGATGGCACATTTCAGCTTTCACAGTGTAATTATCTACAAAGCTGAGCGGAGTTTGAAGATATCATAGACTTGGGGCCTCATAAAACCTTGTAGAGCAAATAAATGATTTTCATTTTTTTTTTTTTTTTTTTTAATAAATGCCCTTGTCCGTATTACGCCGCATGATATGAAAGGCGCCGGCTAATGAATGTACAATGATCGTAATGGCTAAGAAGTGCCACACCGAGCTGCATTTTATAGGCTGCAGAATTAATTGAAAACATAGAAAGAAATTAGATTTATCTTATTGGTAGTTTCATTTTATGCAGCAGGGAGATGGCGGCAATTAATGAAAGGCAGGTAGATTATGAAAACACAGATGAAGGACCTTCAACAATCTTGGGAGTATATCCTACAGAAGATTAAAAAACATTTTGGTATCTTAGATATTGGTTTTGTGCAAATTGAATGTGTGTATTAAAGAACAAAGTGTAGAGCTAATCACATCATCAGTGAGCTGCTCCTCCTTTACTAATAGTCTTAGCCAAGCTTTTTGTATAGATTGGATTAGAGAAATGAATGGTCAGGAACCGAAATGATCAGATTTCATTGACAGAAGAGTACAGCCCGAGCCATGAGAATATTGGGCGCAAGTTGCACTCATAAGCTGTATGCTCAGAACATTACAAACCCAACACGGTGAGCAATTCATGAAAAAGTAAACTACTGAAAACTTGCCAGTTACCCTCTCTGACTGTAAAATGCACACTTGTTCATGTATGTAAAGGTATTAATTATTATTATTAATATTATTATTAATAATAATAAACAGTATATAGAGAACACCAATATAGGATGTGCTACAATGGCAATATGGTTTATGTTACATTCAATAAAAAAAGACTTTGTATTCCATGAATCTTCATACCTTGTATCCAAAAAAAGATTATTCTTCACATCTCTTGGAATACCAACATTCTCCCCTGTTCACCCAGAAATGGGGACATTGCCTGCCACAACCAGGTGGAAGAAGAGAAGAGATGAAGGCGATACACGAAATTCCTGCAAGTTAGTCTTTACTGAATCTCATTCCTAACATAATTCTGAGCACAAAGACCTTCCTTATACCCATTCAACCATCAAGTGTTCTTGGTAATTCTTTTCAAATCTTAACATGTTCATGCTTTAGAATTCTCTGCTGAAAAGAAAAACGTGAATGTATGGCCTTTGCAATAGAAGAAATAAAAGTGATAAGAGAACATAAAACGAATAAAATAAAATTGTGAATAGTTATCACCAGGGGTGTAGTCACAAAAAAAAAAAGAAGAGGGGAGCATGGCACTTGTGACGTCATTATACCAGAACCCACCCACTCTTGCGATGGGAGACTGCAATTCCATAGGGAAGACATGGTCCACTGCTCTGGCTGCTAATATTTTGCAAAGAATTCTTTGGTGGTCCATTGCTCCGATGCATTCGGACCTGGGGGGGGGTGGAGCGGTTAGAGCCATGGACCACTAAAGAATTCTTTGCAAAATAAGAGTGGGCACGCCTATTCCTGAAAAAAATGAAGGCACAGTTTTCCCACTATACCCCTGGTTATCACAGCAACGAGCTCATAGCAAAACCTTCACATGCTCATGTGGTAATAATTTATAGAGATGGGCTGTTAATCGTATTTTAGGAAAAAAATCTCTCCACTTTATGAGCACTCATGCATTGACACCCATTCACAATCACATTTTCAGACTTTGACTTACAGTTCTGCCAGTTTATGAGAATTGGGTTCCTGGACTACCAAGAACTTGGAGAGTCACCACAAGCCACTGGTGTGGTTTGTAAATTACATCTAGATTTAGATCAGTGTTTCTCAACCAGGGTCCCTCCAGAGGTTGCTGGGGCAATTTGTGACTCTCAGGTCAGACTAAGTAACCCCAATGATGTTTTTGGCTTTTTGTAAGGGCAATATTCTTCCCAATGGCCAGCAATGTAAGAGGAATTCTTCTCACTGACCACCCCACTAATATACTGTGAGCTGTTTAAATAATAATTTTAGTTATTTCAAGGGTAATTTTAAAGTTATTTCAAGGGTTCCCCAATGTTAGAAAGTTTGGGAAACACTGAATTAGACTTACACAGCAGTATTGTCCACTAACCAGCCGAATTCTGGAAACACCAATAAAGGTATGTTTGGTATATGTCACTGCCATTAGATAAACCCCTAGATCAAATTACAAATATTCATTTTATTTTTGTGATAGGGATCACTTATAGACTGAAGGTGCTGCCAGAAGATCCCTCTCTATCCTAAGCTCCAATAAGCTGGTTTTAGTAGGTGGAATTGATCCAACTTGGGTTTCCACGTTTACCAAATTAGGTTAAGTACAATGTGTATTTGGTAAGCCCACTATGTGACATTGATGTAATACTTCTTTCCGAATGCAGTAACTTTATTCAGGTTCCTTAGTAGAGGCCTGGACTGCTAGAAAACCAGAAGGTTCCAAAAGATATTGATTTTCTATCAGCAATTACTCCAAATCGGTTGCCTGAATTAAAAGTAAACTAAGTTTCTTCATTGTTTCTTCCAATGTTCTGCAACAATTTGATCTCTTTTTTATATGTAACATATTTGTTGGATTTTAATTGCACCTAAAAGAAGCTTTTCATGGAAACCGGTAGTTCAGTGTGGCACTTAATGTATACTGCGCCATACCCGCCACCTTTCCTGCCAGTGGCCTCTGAAAGCGACATTATATTGCAGTCATTGTAATTTATGCTGCTGTGCTAATTTTTCTGTCAGCTTTGTAGGTGTTAATAACGACAACAAAAAAATAATACAATAACAATGTCATAAAAAAAATAAAAGAACTCGCTACTTAGCTCCACAGCGTCGGCTTTGACAAACAAAATTATTATAATTTTTTTTTCATATTTGTATTTGCAGTGATGCTTTGAATAGAATTGCACGAAGTGTGAAATTGATGTTTCTTATAATAGAAAAACCTCTTAACAAAACAATATCAGGATGAATAGAAGGAGACCAAAATCTTTGAGCTCAAATAGTTGCTATTAGAACATTATCAAGTCACCGGGGTCTCTGCGGCCAACCAGGTCTATGTTAATGATCTGCACTAAATTAAAACAGATTAGTATGTACACGGAATATCTCTTGATAACTTCTCCATGGCCGTTGCCTGATTTGTGATTAAATATATGAAGTAAAGCATCTTGTGTGATGAAGGAATTCTTCATTATGCAGAAGTTTGTTTAATATGAAACATGAGAATCCTTGAGTGGTGGAGAGAGAAGAGAAGAACAAAAAATGGTTGACAGTCGATTAGATTTCATTCATTAGAATGATGAGAAATAACTAACCAACACATTTCAGCAGCTTCACCGACCCCTATTCATCAGGGCTTGTAAAGGTAAACGTTGTAAGGTGGCTGGACCAGGGATAGGTAGCAGGTTCTTCTTGCATGTGGTTAGATCTTTAGCAGTCGCTGATCTAACATCCAATTAGATGAGGTGAAGTGGAGAGAAGAAAGCTCCAAAAGTTTGGTTGATTGTCACATGAATAGTAAAAGAGATATCCAACGCGTTACGTCTGCTTACTACATAGGTGACCGTAATGAACTAATTTCAGATTTATCCTCAAAAAACCCTACAGATCATATCAATGTTTCCTCTGTATGACATTCTCCAAGCTTACTTTCCCAATTTAGCAGGTAAAACCATTGGCACAAAATACCCTAAACTTTGATTTCCTCCTGGGGTTCTGGGAAGGTATCCAGAAAGTCAAAGCTATAATAATAAAATAATAGTGTTACTGTGGGTGGACATTAGAGTGTCAGCTCCTCTGTACAGAGATTGATGGGACTGGTTCAGAATTCCCTGTACAGCACTGCGGTATATGTCAGAGCTATATAAATGTATAGAATGTATGGGTGATAAGTTTCAAGAGGGGCCTCTTATATCTATTAAAAGGATATTTTTGCCTAGCTTGGTTTTAGTTAACTATAATAGGAATGAATGTAGAGGAAAGACGGGCTTTTAGTAGGCATACATTTAGAATAATTACATTTTATTTTATGGTTATTGTAGCCCTATTAATAACATAGACCTACTATACTAAATACATTCAAAAGGTGGAAAACCCAAAAGAACCTAATAAAGTTACTACTTCTACTGTGTTTACAAGGTCACATGGGTGTCAAACTATGTAGATAGCTTGTCTCAGGTACCCGACGCGTTTTGCCCTTAGGCTTCCTCAGGGGATGTTTGAGATCAGAGTACTGTTAATAATAAACAATCCAACATAAAAGAAATGAAATAGTAAATCAGAAAAAAACATAGAAAGGTGTTTTTATGAAACATTATGTATAAACAAATCCAACTAGAGTATTCTAAGTTTACATATCAGTTCACATAGTATAATGTACTCATTAGGTAAATTCAACAAAAGGCAACAATAAAGTATAACCTATAACCAATAGAGGCATATGTGGTTAACTATTCACATATATCCATTCACATGAAACACAAATATACATAGAAAGTTTTTTTTTCCTTACGTGGAAGAAGGTAGTAACTGAAGTAAGGAAGGAGGGGGTAGTTTGAAAATAAGTATCCCAATGATGACAAACAAAAATCTCTAAAGATTGGTGAAAATCACTATTAGGTATATTGTATCATGGTTGGAAATGTATTATTTAGTTTTATTAATTAAAGTACTTACTTGAGACTGTGAGGCTGTAAATCAATAAGTATAATACTACTTTGATTGTATGGAGGAATGCATGTAGTTGTTCAATAGTTTAAAGACTAGATACACTAGTATTGAAGGTTTTTTTATGAAAAGAGAAGAGTGCTATCTTATCTTCCACTGTTGGGTGTCTGTTGTTGAACAAAGACAAAATGTAAAAATAAAAAAATATAAACATTTAATAATCAAATTTATAATCAAATAATAAAATTATATTATATCAATAGGGCTATAATAACCATAAAATAAAAAGTAATTATCTTAAATGTATGCCTACTAAAAGCCTATCTTTCCTCCACATTCATTCCTAATATAGGTATATAAATGTATACCAATAGTGTGTGACTCTGGGGGGACATTAAAGTGTAAGCTCTTCTGTATAGAGACTGATGTGAATGATACAATGTTTCCAGAGAGTTTTTGAGAAGCTTTTCACATTATTATGACATACAAACACTTGTAACACATGTAAACAGAACTTTGATGGGAGCTGCACCCAGACCCTACAGGTGCAGTGCCGGATTCTTAGCCATTGTGCTTTCTATCTGAAGTATCTCATGAATCCATCAGAAGTTTCAAGGACAAAACACAAATAAGGAATCTCTTTTATTCTCAAGAGATGCAATTAAATAAATGTTTGCTTGCAGCAAAGCGGTACGAATGCTTTTTACCTCTTTGCTTACCCTACAAGAATCTCGAGTGGACCGCGTCCACGTAATCACTTAATCTGGGGTGACCTGCCGCAGTGCAATCACAAAGGGAGGTGTAGGGGAGACGAGTTGTTTCATTCTGCGCTGCAACGGAATTCTGAGTGTCAAGCACACACTGTTCCTGATTGCCGCCTGCCAAGATTTCATTTACTGTCCGCGGAACAAGCGTCTTGGTAATGGGGGGTTATATGGCGCGATTAGAATAGGCGCATATCAAGAGCTGTCAGCCATTCATCAAAGTCATTATGTCTCCATTACAAAGAGATAATAGACAAAAAAGCTCTTCTCTGGGTATTTCAAAGGATAAATCCCACGTCAAAGACTCCACAATCCACATTATGTTAGCACATAAAGCAAACATTTAGTGGGTACGATGGAAGCATTGATGCCCTCACCTTAAGCAATCCTGTCTGCTCCAAGGAGCTATAATGGATGTGTTGAAGCTGGGCAGCCATTAATTCACTCTGTTCCTGTTTACTAAACCTTCTTCCTAACACAACCTGTAAGATTCGATTGTTTTTAGACACAAAAGTTTCTCAAACTTAAAATAATCAGATCAAAGTCTGTTAAAGTGGATCCTTACTTTATAAGTCTGCATGTACAGGGCGTCCCAAAAGTCACTACACTCTTCCTTTTTTCTAATTCATTCCAGATATCATTCAGAGAGACTTGAGGCCATCAGCATATGACAACTTGGCCTTTGCAATTTTTGTAAGCGTATCATTCCTTTAACCATCGCTCGCCAATTGACATTGGAGCAGCATTGCAAAATTGTCGCTTGGCAAGAGGTTTTCAGTTGCCAACTGCAGTTCAACTCACTCCTACACCATTACCAAAACCACCCTCAGCTCTTGGAAAACGTATGATTCAATGATGACTCTCATCTCTCTGGTCAGGTTAACCGACACAATTGTCAAATTCGTGGAAAATCAAACCCATTAGAAATTCTTGAGCATGAAAAAGACTGTTGGAAGCTGGTGGTTTGGTGTGCAATGTCTAGCACTGGGCTAATTGGACCATTTTTTTTCTGCAATGCATCCAGTAACACGACCACAGTTACAGAGGAAAATTACCTAGAGATGCTGCAGGTGTTTGCTGTGCCACAACTTCAGGTGAGAAGTGACCTTGCTAATGGCTTTTTTCATCAAGACAGAGCCCCTCTCCACTTTGCCACTTTAGTCAGAGATTTCCTGAACATCAAGTTTCCTGACGGATGCATTGGGTTAAGGAGTCCCCTCGAATGGACTCCCCTGGCGCTCCCCTGACTTTACACCTTGTGACTTTTTTTGTTGGGCTACATTAAAAGCAAGGTGTATGCCACCAAGCCTAGTAATATGTCACAGCTTGAGGAAAGGACCTGCAGCAAGCTTGGGGAAAAGATGTTGCAAGCGTCGGAGAGGCTTGCATCCGAAGGTGGCCTAAAGCTGTTGAAAATGGAGGCGGTCATGGGGAGGTATACAACTAGTCTCCTATGCATTTGAATGTGATGGCAAGCCTAGCAAGTAAAACTGCAGCGACTCCTTCGTTGATGCTAACAATATGAATAAACTCAGCTTCTGTGTAATTTTTAGGAATTCATTAAATGTGTATAGTGACTTTTGGGACAACCTGTATTTTTTTTCCTGACATGAACATCTCCACCTTTTATTATTAAAAAGCAGTCATCGAGCTCCAACCAGGTTGCAATAATGTCATCAGTTTGGAGGAAGCATTTCCTCACTCTCCTTCCCTTCAGCGATCAGACTGTAACATTTTAACTTTGTAGTAAGTCACCAGGTTTTGATTGATCTATATTATATTATGAACACTAGAACTGTACATGCACCAGGATTTATAGGTTTGTGTCAATTCTGAGTCCTCAGCTCAGGCCAGGAAGTCCATATATCAGAGCCTCCGCATTATCCAGCCCCGGTTCCTCCTCTCCTTCTTCCACAATTATGTATCTCACCAATCAGTTCTGCTTTGTTCTCACTGCCCCCGCACAATCTGATCTCCCTGCCTTCTACCTGCCCCTGACTGTGGCACAGCTGAGAATCACATTTAGTACCCCCCTTCAACAAAATATTACAATACAACAGCATCGGTTAAATGACCCGTAGGCACTTTATTAGAAATGTAAATACCTTCTTTAAATATTATTAAACCACATTAACAAATATAATACCAAACTGTAAAACATAACATCAACAATACTATAACAAATCCTTTGCCTAACATTTTACCCAAATTTTACAGGTTACAGGTCCCTTTTGTCCACCCCTTACGGAGTCTGCACAACTGATATATATATATGTTCCTAGCTACATCCACACCCAGCTCAGGAACAATACCACCAAAACTCGCAGCCCCAAACCAAAGCCATTCCAACCATACTTTATTCCACCACATTCAGGAGACTCCATACCTGAGATGGGTCTATTACCCCACTTTTGGAAATATTTTTTGAAACTATTTCCAAAAACCCATTTAGCTCAAGAACCTCACAACCCCACAGCCTTAATCCCTAATTCAAGGAAAAAGGGGGGCGGGCAGGAAAACTTTTTTTTCTCCCTCTAACACTAAACAATTGCCCTCCCCATCTTGTACTCCACCTTATACCCTTTAACCCCACCCTACTAATATGTCACATTACTACTCCTCTTACCTACCTCGCCACAACCCTACCCTAATCTTTTAACTGCCTGCCCCCTCCTAGTCATGCAGGCCTTCCACTATACCCCTCCCCCATCCCTCGCTCCAGGCCTATCTTTCTCCACAATCCAATCTCATTAATTCTTTACTCCACCTTTCACCATTCGGTATTTCTGCCTAATTCTTCATAATCTGTTCATCGTTCCTCTTTTCTTCATCGTTAACAATCTGGTCATTCTTCCTCTCCTCTCCATCATTCACAGTCCCATAATTCTGCTTCTTTTTCCTCTTCAAAACTGGTCATCCTGCTTCTCCTCTTCCCCTTTTCCACATGGTCATCCTCTCGTCTCTCATCATCATTCACAATCCAATAATTTTGCTTCTCTACTTCCTACTTCCCATGTGGTCCCCCTGCTTTTTGTTCCCATCAATCACAATCCGGTCATCCTGCTTCTCTTCTTCCCACTTCCCACATGCTCATCTTGCCCTTTTTCCCCATCCTTCACATTTTGGTCATCCCATCTTTCCTCCCCATTATTCACCATTTGATAATCCTACCTCTCTTCTTCCTCTTTCCATCCCAATCATTCATCCTCTTTTCCCCCTCCCTCACAATTCTATTTCTCTGCCTATCTTACACAACAGTATTTTGTTCCCAGTCTTGACATAAGGTTTTCTGGTACACAATAAAACGATGCCTCCCGCAGTCCCTCTACAGCAGGGCTGGAGTGCACAAGGAAGAAACAGTACAAGAAGTCATTCTGTTTATATGAGGAACATGAGCTCATCACTGTACCATTACTCTTCCATTGTCACAGGTCAGGACAAATTATGTTAGCCATCAGAAATCTAGTGAAAAAATACGGGGGAAAATCTCTGCATAAAAAGCAGAAAGGGGGTGAGGGTGTTGACAATCTTTAAATAACACTATAATATAATATCAGTCTACAAATGCAGCCTTTTGTCATCAATAAATGAAGAATAAGACCGGAAAGTCACTCCGACCACTAGGTCCTGCAGATTACCCTTGCAATTCTACCCTTGTTATATCCAAAGCTTTGCTGTCACTTGGGGCTATTTATAAACTATTCCCCAGTCAATTCACTCTGGATTCATTCATAATTGGATTTCATTTTGTGACAGCTGTGAATTCTGAGATTGGCCTCTAGGTGGCAGAACAAGTCATTGTTTTAATAGGAACAGAAATGAGAAGCGTAGAGAGATTCATCCATTTGTCAGTGAATTTCAGATGAATTGGCAGGACAATAATTTATTAATAGAGCCCTTTGTGTTTTACTGATTCATCAGAATATTAAGGTGTTAAATGTGGAATTCCTGGTGGAGAGATTTCCCCTCTGAAGTCTCTGAACATCACGAGACTCGAAAATATTATCCAGCTTGTTATTCACCATGAGAATGTGATGTATGAGTTGTGGGTGGAGCTGCCCTTTAAGGATTTGATCCATACCGATATAAATTAAGTTCTGTGACTTTCATAAAACCTTCTCTGCTCTGAAATATGCACAGAAATTCATTAGTTTTAGAACGGAAGGTAAACTGCGCATGAATCTGCATGTATTTTATATTATGATGATTCTCGGGTCAGGGATTAGTGAAGTTCATGAATAAATTAAGTACGGCTCTGCACATTTGATACATTAGATGCATTATCTTCCCGCCTCTTTGATGTATGTGGAGAAAGATTCCACATTCAGCGTCTGATCCCCCTTAAACGAGAGACTTGTAGGAATGAATGTTGAGAAATGGCGCTGCGAGCTGGGCTTCATGGTGATCCATTGCGGAGATCTGTCATAATCCGTTATAGTCGGAGACGCGGTGACGCGGTGACATTGTTGTCTCTGTTAAATATTCAGCCGTGGTCTAAAATTAGAGATCATAATTTATTGTCTTGTTTGTTATATTTAAATGAAGAGCAGAAGCCGGGGGAGCGCATTCTCTCCTCTTCAAGGATTTATTTGTATTTAAGGCCTCTCCATCCAATGATCTATGTGTTTGGGAGCTGATGGAGATCTTGGAATTTTTTAGCTTTTTTTAGAAGGAACCATAGAAATATTGAAATTAATTATAAGTCTTCATTTTTACAGCCACATATAATTATAAAAGAGTAATAGATAGGGATAAGTGTTGCTTGGATTCAGACCGATAAACTTGGTTGATGGTTGCACACAATGGTCCTGATTTATGAAAGCTTTCCAAGACTGGAGAAGATACACTTTCGTCAGTTAAACTGGGTGATCCAGGGAACCTGGAATGGATTTCTTCAAAGTAATTTGCTATTTGTTAGCAAATATTTTCAATCCTGGACCAGATCCATTCCAGGTTTGCTGGATTACCCAGTGCATCCTCTCCAGTCTTGGAGAGCCAATGCCCCTGATTCATCAAGCAAAATCGGATTATCGGTCGCGCATTCGTATTAGCGATCCGGAATCGTGCGCGATCGCGCTATTCAACAACCGGAAAAGCTCGCGCACGGAGCCGCGCTTATCCGACAGCTTTTTACTGGCGATCATGCATGCGGCTCCGTTCGCGAGCTTTTCCGGTTGTTGAATAGCGCGATCGCGCGCGATTCCGGATCGCTAATACGAATGCGCGACCGATAATCCGATTTTGCTTGATGAATCAGGGGCAATGTCTCAGCCAATAAAATGCTCACTGCCATATGAGCATTATGATGGCTGGTGGTGTCAGGAGCAGTCCCCTGAGGATCACGAACCAATGAAAATACTTACATATAAGAGCTCACAAATTTTGTTTACTAATCTAAATAGCATTTATTACCAACTGATTGGTTTGCAAGTTAAACTTTGGATCAGTTTTATTCGAAGCCGATCATTTTACAAGCTACAGCAGGTTTTCTTGACTTCCTGCTAATCCTTCTCTTACTAATCATCTCTGCCCATAGCCCTCTGATTTCTCTTTCCTTTCTATCAGTCCTCTGGTCTCAGTTTCATGCATAGGCAGTTCGTAGGACAGGAATGGAGGAATGATGACTTATGCTGCCTGAAACACAAATCCCGATTGATAGGAATCTTCATACTTATTTGATGGAGTGCCATTTTCTGGTTTATTAGTGCTATCTCATATGACTTTAGTTGTGGATTTGCAGCATTGATCAAGCAGAATTCATATTCCAATTCCCCTGCATGTATTTCAGCGCCGTATTTAGCCATTTTCTTGCAGTTCAGCTTCAGCATCTTGCGCAGTGAATAATCATACCTACAGTCATGTGACATCGATAATAAAACATCCTTTTAGACTCAACAGGCATCGTCCAAAAATAAAAGCAATAGCTTCATCCAAACCTGATAATAAAAAGTAAGTCACCTATGGTGCTCCGAGTTGTATTTTCACTTCAATAAAAAAAAAGGTTTGCCTTAGAGCAGAAAATGATTTTTCATTAAATAGATATAAACTGTCCAAAAGAATAATGGATCAATTTAAGACATGCCATGCTGTTTTTAAGGACGAGATTAAACACGCGCTCTCATTAGGAAACCTCCCTCACCGTGTTGAAAGCAATAACAGCCATTGCACCACCTGAGCTGTCCGGATAAAAAACTCAATATTGGGTACATTAAGTGACTAATAATTCCCCCGCTTCTGACAGAATGTTAAGTGAATTTCGTTCTATGTTCATGTCGATAAATGTAATATCTTTTTTTACCACCACATTACTTTTCTCACTGTCACTTCCCATGCATTTATTTTCCGGATTTGGATAGCATGTCGGGTCTGTGATGACGTTAGGTCTTTCCATCAACTGAAATTGTTATTCGTCATCATCCCAGAGTTATGGATTTCAAATATCAGAGGAGGGAGGGGTTGGTGGAGGGATGAGGTTTCATGGTAGGTGGGCACGGCCTATAGGTGACCATTGGATTCTCCAATTCTTGAAAGGCAAAATAAAGTCACAAAAATGGACCATTTATCCCTTTACAAATATGCATGAAGAATTCCAGACACAGTCTTTTGTAATTATGAAGCACCACAGTCAGTGACTTTGTCTAGGCTTAAGGCTATTTATAAAAGAGATCCCACAAACACTCCCTCGTAGGGAATTCCCAGATCCACCAGGGAAAGTTTGAGGGAATGTCAGATTCCCTGTTTTATAAATAGAACCCTTAGATGATGTCATCAGTCTTCTTTCTCTCAATGATCAGACTGCAACATTATAACAAAGTCACAAGGTAAGGGGATGCAACATGGGCTGATCTGCGGCATAGCCAAGAACTATTCACACATCATGATTTACATAAAAGTGTAATTTCTGGGCTGATATCATATGTGTTATGTAGATAGTGTTTCTTGGCTTTTTTATATGGGGGAACCCCTTGAAATAACTTTTAGGTCTTGGGGAATCCCATCTATAATTTCTATATCCATAGACCACAGTACAATAGTATGGTGGTCACTAGGAAGAATGTCCCAACTGGTTTAATTGGTGTGAATTAAACTGACCTAGGGGCACAAATTTCTCATTGCTCGGGGAATCCCTAGAAACTTCTGGAGGAACCCTGGCTAAACAGAAAACATTTATCTAGGCTGTAGATGATGACCATAGGCAATGCATGAACAAAGGTGGATCTGTCCTCCATGCTTATGCTACCATTCCATTTTGAATACTCCTTGGTTGTCAAAAGGTTACATCAAATTCTTAATGTGTTTTTTCTCTGATCACCAGTTGTATTTGTTTGCATAAAATGTAAAGAAATGTCTAAATTTGCAGTTTAACAAATATAAAAGAAAACGTATGCCCAAAAAATAAGGAATTTTCTGGACCTTGGCAATGCTGAAAAGCTATTTTTTGCTGCAGTTAGATTGGCACCGCTTAGTAAAATAACTTCTCCAATGGGTGAAGAACTCCTGTAAACTAGTTTCAGGTCAGTGAAGCAAAATAACCAATAAGATTCTGACATACTGAAATAAAACAGCAGGAACTCCCTCTTTTAGCATAAAAATCTATTATTGAACTCCACTTCTGTGACTCCAAAACTGGGATCATGCCATCAATAAGTACTAAAAGGAATTCAAAGCAAAAACTGATATTCTTTAGCATTGCAATTGGTTAATGTTTTAGCATTAAACCCCCTGAGCAAGTACCATTGGTAAAAAGTTCAGAACGGCCAAGCATTTACTCCACTAGACCACTCCACTATGTGATAGTAAAAAAAATAATAATATTAAAGCTTTGACCTGTAAATTATGAAATTTATTGACTTAAAGGGGAATTGTCTTAAAAAAAAAAATGACAATTACCTTTACAAGTGAAAAGTCATCGATCCCTCCATCCCATCTTCCTTCTGGGACAATGGGTGCCGCTGTCTTCATCCGTGCAGGACACTTGGGGCGTGAGAGACACTTGCGCAGGTTCGAGAACACGACTTCCTGTTATTAAAAAAAGGGCCAATCTCATTGTGCATGCCAGAGATCAGCACTTTTGTTACATTTCAAGAAAGACCCTTCTGCGCATCACTGATCTTTTTGGCATGTGCAGAAGGGGCTCTCATTAAATGTAAAATGTACTGGATGCGCAGTGAGATCGGCACGGATTTCCCCTTGACTGCTGTGGCAGTGAATACAGAAGGTGAGGGGATGTCCTTTTCAAATTAAAAAAAAAGTAAACAAACAATTCATTATATAAAAGCAATAGGTCTGCTTTAGGAATGAAGTAAAAAAATGATGTTAGTAAAGGTATAAAACATTTACCCCTAAAATGCAGGTGCATACATAAACATCAGTTGAGTAACACATCCTGGGTATCACCACATACTCCAAAGACAAATCATTCTAGGGATATTATATATGATTTACTGTAACCTAATCAGCTTTACATATTTGGTATCTAGTTATTCAATACAGTCTCAAATTTTAATTTTTTTTAAAAAAATATTAATAATAATTATATTACAATCAAAAACATAGGTTTTATACACAGTTGTGGAAATACCTTTATACAATTTCAACTACACTTTATTTTATTTTTCCTGCAGATTCTAAAAAAGGTTTTAAAAAATATCATGATTTGCGGTTGTGGCCAAAAATGTCCATTGTAACATTTTATTTCTTGGACTTCTTGTCACAGTTAAGGAGCTTAGATTATTCATCTTTTAAATTTACATTTAGGGCTCTATATATAAAATGGGAAATCAGACATTCCCCCATGGGGATCTTGCAGATCCATGTGTTTCAATGGCAGTAATCGATTCACACCAGGGAATGTTTGAGGGAATGGTAAATTCCCTCTTTTATAAATAGAAGCATAATGATGTTTGATGAAAAAAATTACATTGTAGCTTTGTGGGGTTTTTTTTTTAGTATTATTTTTTTGAAGCTGTAACCTTGGTCATTGCACACATTTATAGAAGACTAAAGCCAGCACTTAACTATTGCTTTGAGCCGTTTTCCACTCTCTGTGTCTATATAGCTCTTCTATAAATCCACTTAAAAAAACAAAACAAAAGGGTGGCTTGCTTTATTTCTTTAATGTCACCGACTGAAAGCATGCGGAGAAGTCAAGCCAAGGATAGCGCAATTTATATGTTATACGGCACTGAGGGATAGAGTCAGCATCCAAAGGAGAATGTTTCAGAATACAACAGAGGTCAGATCAGTAAAACACAGCAAACATTGCTCTGCTTCAACGATAAAAAAAAAAGAAAACGATTTTGTATTTTGTGTCACTGCATTGGCTTCAGCTGAGCCAAAATTGGTCTTGGCAGCTGTGACTTTAGATTGACTCAAGGCTAATTTACTGTGGTTAAACATAAAACACACTTTGCAGCTTGGAATTTCTAAATATTGCTTTTGGAGCGGCTTCTGCATGAAAAATAACTTGACAGAGTGAAATGCAAAGGAATTAATTTTATGGGAGATGAAGGAGAAAGATGCCAGGTGTACAGCAATGTCCACGATGAATGGGTTCAAAATGTGTAAGTGATACATAATCAAGTGCAGGTAAAATCATACTTGTCACTCTTGGAGAGACAGAACCTCTAGGGGGCGCTATGTATTGCAGGGTAGAGTTATGAGCTGTTAGAAGGGCCAAGGCTCAGAGTCTATGAAACAGCATGGTCTTCTCCAGAGCCTCCAGAGATGAGAACGTTGCGCTGCAGACTGGTACCAGGATGGGCAGAACACTAAGCAAGAGAATGGTCATTAAAAGCCGGGTCGAGGCAGGCAGCATACAGGCAAGGTCAGAAACAGAACCAGGGGTCTAGTAACTGAATAACACAGGTGACACGGGGGTCACTGGCGACACAGGGGGACACAGGGAACACTGGAAGCACAGGTTGATTGATATGTTGATCAACATTTAAATCAATGTTTCACGATCTTTAACAACATGGGGGAACCCATTAAAATAACTTTCAGGTCTTCAGGGAACCCCTTCTATAATTACTATATCCAGTATATTAGTATATTAGTGTTGTGGTCAGTGAGAAGAATTCTTGTAACACTGCTGGCCATTGGAAATAATGGTATATTTACACTGGTCAACAAACATTTTCTTGCCAAACAGAATAAAGTCATTTTAGGTTATGTTATGAAAAAAATAAACTCATAGAAAACGAATAAAACATGAAAATTAAGTAAAATAAATTAGATATGACTACGTATACAAAATTTTTGAAATACCTAATATCAATATATTCTATATTCAGTATATTTACAGAACTAATCACAAAGAAGTCACTGAATTTCCTTCTATGCTGATGATCAGGACAATCACGTTGAAGGCTCCAGCAGTAGTCTGCCATCATGTGTCTATCCCATCTGATACCTTTCTTCCATCACCTTTATATCTTGATGGAACCTCTCCTCTTGTTTCTCACTGAAATCGCCAAGGTTTTCTGGATAGTCTTGCAAATGGCTATGGAGATAGATAGTGAACCTTTATGCTCATAGTAGCACCCAAAATTTTAAAGTTTAAGAGCTTTTTTTATACCAGTTCTTTATAATTTTGTGCCTTATGGTTACCCAAGAAGTTCCTGACAACCATGACATAGCTGTGCCAGGCAGAAGCTTCAGTATCAGTCATTTAAACAACTTCTTTTTGAAGAACTCATATTTCTGTAAAAAAAGGAAAATATATGAAAAAAGAGGTCAAATGAAAGTTTCATGAAAACTATGCTACATTTAATATATAAATGCAAAACATCGGTGTAAATAAAGATTGATAATAATATGATGTGTTAACATTTGTTGGTAAAATCGTCTATTCCGATCCTTGTATCACAAGAACTAGAGCCAATGCAATGTAACTGATGTCATTTCTGGATTCAGCAGACCTTAAATACACTAAATATATTGAAAAATCCTTGGCAAGTGAAAAATATTTTTTTTTGTTGAGCTGTATTATAGATAGTAATAGATAGTTGTGTAATCGCTAATAGGCTGAGTGAGGCAGATGTGAAGATTCGGCGTGAGTGGCGGCGTCACACCGAGCATTAATACACTAAAGAGCCGGTGACAATGAGCAATCAATCAGCGAGGACATACAACACACAGCTGCACCATCCTCAGCCCCGAATACTCCCTATCAATCTCCTGCCTCTCATCTATTATTTAATTTTAATCTGAAGTATATTTTAAGAATGTCGAGAGAGGTGCAGCTGCCAACAAGGTATGTACTATAAAACCTTGATACAAATGTCTAATTTGCATTGGTAATAAACAGCCGCTCCTGAAGGTCACAAATCCTTCCAATATTTCTTGCTGCAGATTTGGAAAAACCAAATGGGAGAATATTGAAGGTCTGTTATTGCGTGTGTGTCCTAAATTGTATTTTTATTTTCTTATTTTATTTAAATCTGAAATCTAAGCATATATCAATATGGCTTTGTATTCATTAATACATCATATTTTCATTTCTTTTTTATGTAAACTGTATAAAACTATCTCAACTTAACTTATTCTCAATTTTTGCCACATTTATGATTTTGTATTTTGCGGTTGCATATGTAGTCCATTCACATCAATTGTGGCCATGTATGCCATGTTTTTTTAAAGGTTTTTTGACACTTCAGCCATAGCACAAAAGAAACAGCAGTGAATACCAAGGCTGTTCAAGCTAAGAAGTACTTTTTGGAGACAAGGAACTAGGTTAAGGAACAAGGAAAGTTGTCAGGAACAACCATTGCTACCATTGCTGTTCTTTTTTAAATGCTAGACGTCTGGCTGTCCCTGGGTTTGATATTTTAGCATGCAAAAAGTGAAATCCAAACCCCTGGTCTGCATGCATTTAAAGTGGAACTGCAAAGCCCCCAATCCCTCCACACCTAACTTTGATCCCGTCCTACACCGCCCTGCATTCTTTCTTCGTCCTTCCTTGCAGGAAGTGCTGAGGCTGCCATCATTTTCTTTCTTCTTCTGCCTACATCACTCAATCTCACACTTCACAGTCAGGGGATAGGGTGCTGAATCTTTTCAATGCCTGAAAAGCCCCTTTTGCACATACCCTAAATGACGGAGCAGCCCACACCCACAGGGTTAACATGACATAGGTATCCCAGGAGGCTCTGCACTCTGATTTAGTCTTTACCCCTGGGGCAGTAAAGACAGAAAGGAAGGGGTTTCCCCTTTTTTAAAAAGACAGCAATATTTAGGAAAAAAAAACAAGATCATTTTTACTTTATATAAAAATAAAGATTTTATAGATTTTGGTGATGGGTCCGTTTAATAGGTCAATATCAAAACCATTCGATCCACATTTTAATATGTTGGTTTGGTAAAGGATGATAGCATTCACTTTATATCAGCAGATTGTGAAATGGCAACCTTGGACTTTTGAAAAGTTATTTTCTATAGCAAGTTGATTTCATGCGGTACGGCACGCGGCTTTGATGCCTTGGAGATTTTTGCTCGACAAATGTCTCCGGTCTTCTCCTTTCTATGATTAAAGAAAATCTATTGAGATTTCACTTTCATCTCTCTTCTCCCAGGGAAGGCTGATTGACGCAGTGTTGATACAGGTACTAAATTAAACGCATGACAAAAATCAAGAAAGTTCATCACACATGAAAGAGAAGATAATGAAACAAGCAAACAAGTATTGTAAGCTGTAGATCTTCCAAAAGCGGCCCGCAGGGAGGGAAGTGGGCCAAAGACAGAACATGTACACATCACTCATTATGGACGGGTTAATTAAAGGTTTTTCTTTTTTTTTTTCTTTTTTTTTTTAGGTTTTGGACAGAACAGAATGGTAAAAACCTCTACCAATGAGCTTGTCTTGCTCCTTACGCTCCAGCACGGCTCCATGTGCTGCTTCACCCTCATTGAGTTTTGCAATAGGTCTTTACACTGCTACTGCTTGGATTTAGAAAAAAGATATACCATATAATGTAAATATTTTCCCCCAAAATGCCATTAAGAAAAAATCTCAGAATATAATAAGGTCACACCAGTAGATGGCGCTATATCCTCATGTGAAAAGTAAAACATACTCTTGCAGTCTGGGAGATTTGGGGGTTTGTTACGCTTTTTACATGATGACACTGCTCCATCTACTGATGGCCAACAATAATGACAATTAAAAACAAATCATCCTAATTGCTTCATCTCTTTTTGCTGCTTCAAGTGACACTGTCATGGAGAATAAACCAGATGCACCGAACTGCGGTGGCTTATGACCCAAGATTGCTGGTCAAATAGCAGTGGAACTAAACCTTATTATTATTTTTTGCAAATAGTTTACTCTGATTGAATTTTTTAAGTCTGAGACCTTTGGCTATCATTCATGGTGCAGATAGAACTCATAGGTCAACTGTCTTATAGACATCCTCTATGTCAAAAAGTTCAGTGAGTACTGTGATATGAAAATGGTGACAGGATAATATAAGGTTTTTATTGAAGAACAATTACCACAAAGTTCTGACAACTTACAGAATTAGTTACACACAAAAAGCCATAGCCCGACATAGCACAAAACCTAATTTGCGGTCTGCAGGCGTTCATTCGAAAGCCAACAAAGTACAGAACCGGGAAGCGTACTTTGCATTTCCTTTAATAAGAGACCCGTGACCATTTCAGATAATCAATATGCATACAATAGCAGCTCATTTCAGTGTGATCGTGATTGCACTTATGCGTCCTATTAAAGCTAAATAATAGCTTGGCCGAGCAGCTTGAGACGTAAGCCGCAAAAGTTTTTAATGTTCCCTTCTTTCTAAAAACAGGGACTGATAATGTGATTTCATTTATAGTTAGTTCTTTTTGTGACGGTGAAAGGTGCTTTTAAACAAAATAGAGCGAGCAAAGAAAATCTGAGATCAGTTCTGTTAAAATAAAATACAAATTTCAAAAAGTTACGATCTGTTTTTTTTTAAAAGATTGCAAACTTTTAAAAACATTACCTATAGTAGACCAACATATCAATTTATGAATGTTTTCATCCTAGGTAATAAGCTTATGTATAAGTTCTATAAAATACAATTTCCTGTATCACATATGGAATATGCAAAAGTCATGGAGCAAAAAATGGGACTTTAATGGTGCTTACAGTCTTGCAAGATGAAACATACAAATAAAAAATGAAAATCCCTAGTTTATTGTGCAAATTGCAAACTCCCACAGAGCCTATCTTCTTAGGAAATATTTAGCTATTATAAATTAAGCACTTTATGCTTGCCCTTGGGAAATCCCCACCCATACTGTCTGCATTAAACCCTAATAGCCCCCTGAAACCCTATGCCAGGAGTCTGATATCCTCTACACCTCCCTCACTTTACACCCGGGTTCTGTGGCTCTAGAGTTAGGTGAGTGGTTGGGAGAAAGTATTGCGTGAAGAAGAATGGTGACAGATTTGGTCTGCCACTAAATTGGCATGGTTGCTCAGTGGTTAGCACTCCAGCCTTTGCACAGCTTGGTACCAGGTTGGCATCTTGGCCACGACACTATCTGCATGGAGTTTGCAGTTTCTCCCTATGTCTGGATACTCTGGTTTCCTCCCACATTCCAAAAACATACAGTTAAGGTAATTGCCTTACACTGAAAATTGACCTTAGACTGTAAGAATGACATATGACTATTGTAGGAACATTAGATTTTGAGCTCCTTTGAGGGACAGCTAGTGACATGACTATAGACTTTGTAAAGCGCTGCGTAATATGTTGGCATTATATAAATACTAGATGATAATATTGATCCTGTTCAACTAATTTACAAATACAAGAAACTAATTTTATTCTGTTGTCCTCTGGTATAGAGTACCATGTTGACTCTCCAAATTTACCCCAGGACTCTCACCCCTGTGCTTCCATGGCTGCCAACATCCAGAAACGTTTAACCATATCTGGTGGCAATGCCCACAGTGTCAACATTTTGGCCTAACGTTTTTAGACTTTTGGCTACATTGATTCCATACTGTATCCTTATAAGCCAGGGATGACACTGCTCAATGTCAGACCTGGGTCACTTCATATTAATAACTTTAGACCCTTCATCCATAATATTGACCTCAACTGACTATAGCCAGAGTTTGGCTCTACCCTTCATTGCATTATTTAGAGCTAAAAATGATTGTACCCTGACCCTGACAATGGAGAAATGCACAGCCCAAAACAATTATATGCCCAAATGTTCTGCAGTCTGCAGTCTCCCCAGGTTGAGGTTCCTTTGATGTTCCTTCAACCACAGTCTCCTATCTATCTGACACCAAATAGCAATTGTTTCAGTGTTGTACAAGTGTTCCTTGTATCACTGTTTTCCCCCCTCTTTGCTCCCTTTAACCACCAATGAGATAGTTCCCCTCTCCCTTCTCATTTCTTCTCTTCTTCTCCTTAACCTCCTCTCTCTCTTGTTACATACCTCTTTCTCTCACTTGGACATTTTCTGGTTCTCTTCTCTGTTACATGACCTATCATGCTGGGGACTCTAAGCCTCTGTAATGTTCTTATATGCCTCTGTTGTATCCTGTATTTAGGGGTTCCTTGGGAAGTCCATCATGAATTTTACTTACTGCAAGTGGCTTCCCTTACTATATTTGGTGTAACCCAACCCAATTCTGCTCTAATGCTGAGATACCATTTCTAAATGCCTTAGTTTTATTTCCTTTTTTATTAAAATAAACATTCAATTCATAAGCTTTCTGAATACAGAATATGGGAAGAACTGGCAGTTTAGTTCAGTTCTCTGCTCTGGAATTTGTTCTGGATCAATGAGGTTTCTACATTATGTGAATTTCTCGGAATATTGGGAGGTATGTACAATCTGAGTTCTAATATTTTGGTCTGATTTATTAAAGCTCTGCTTGGTGATCCAGCAAACTTAGAATGGATCTGGTACAAATCAGACCCTTTGGCCCTGATTTATTAAAGCTCCCCAAAGCTGGAGAGAATACACCTTCATCAGTGAAGCTGGGTGATCCAGAAAACATGGAAAGAGTTTTTAAAAATCATTTGCTATTAGCCAGAAAAAGTTTTGAATCCAGGACTAGATCCATTCCAGGTTTGCTGGATCACCCAGCCTCACTGATGAAAGTGTATTCTCTCCAGCCTTGGAGAGCTTTAATAAATCAGGGCCTTTGTGTCTTCAGTGATCTAACCAGAAAGAATCTCAAAAAGAAAAATGCACTTTTTTCATATGAAATAAATTAGGAAACTTAAATCATGTAAAATAATTCATTTGCATTAAAAAAGACCTCCAGGCAAAATTCACAAAAAGTCAGGATGAATAGTCATTGAAAAAACACTGTAGTTTTCCTAATGCAAATCTGGTTGTCATCTTTTTATGTGCAAGCAAAACCCCCTAAATAGCAAGCAATAAGAGATGCAACATGGACACTGAGACCCTTCTCTATTTGCCACCCTGGAGGCAGATTCATTGGTCCTAAGGTGTGGCTTCTGGGCAAAGCTCTTCTCTTTCCTTCCCAGATTCAGCAAGAATGCTATTCTCATTGGACAAAAAGAAGGAAATGGGCAGAGTCTATCCATTGGAAAGTTAGAAAAAGAAATGATAAAACCAAAGAATAAAAACAAAATAAAAAAATTTAAATGGCAAGAAATGAAGTTGTAGAGTTTCCTCCTAAATTGTTTTTACTGAGGTTTCCTTGTTCTTTCCAACTGAATAATGAATATTCTATCTCTATTCCTCTGATAGGAAGAACTGAGTATGAATAAAGGCAAAAAAAAAGAAAGAAAACTTCTCACGCTTCTTGCCGAGCTTCAATGATCTTGCTAAACACAACATGGTTCTCATGGTCGCTGTCTGCAGGAGAGATGTAAATATTAAATGAATTTGTGGTGCCGGACAATAAAATTAAATTGATCTTGCTGGAGTTTTGTACTTCCTGTGTTTAATGGTATAAAAAAAAGTGCAGATGGTGGAAAAAATTTAATATGCGGTTTTATTTGTTGCACACTGAGAAAACAAGAGCTGCCTCGAAGGAAGGAACTGGATTTTACTTACACCAAATGTACAATTACACGCCATTGACAAGCTGAGCCGTTCCCCGGTGCTAACAAGAATGGAGAGACATCAATCTGTTAAATATTACTTATTATAGCACTACATTGTCTAGAAATGGCTTTTCGGTACATTTACAGGTTCACAGCGGTGCGGCCAATCAGTAACAAAAAGTCATATTTTATAGAAGGAACATGAATATCGGAGGCTCTGGATTCAACGTATCATTTGTTTGTGGTTGTGGAAGATCAAATGATTTCTTGTGGGGTAAAAAAGCTCAGATGAAGCTGCTCTCAGCAAGGACATGGTACACCTTGGCTTGGGAACCCAAAGATCCACAGGTCCAATATGGGTGCCAGACCAAAGAGCTAAGAGTCCAAAACCTTTTATTTTTAGAGCTTGTGTGTAACAAGTGATTTTGTGGCCGATATCAGATACATTTTAAACATTTTGCCAAGATCAATCTCTAAATCATTGTTTTATTCTGCTCAGCTTTTTTAATAACCAGTACAAACCTTTTTTATAGCCCTGATGAAGGTGGAGTGTCAGTGGTCCCAGAAACGTGTTGGCTATTCTACATTTTCTTGGATTGAGCAAACACCAAGAATAAATGCTTGAGGACTCCTATTAGATCTTTAATCTAAAGCTTTCACATTTTTATTCTAGAAAAATAAAGAGAAGTGTAAAACTAGTTTCAATTACCATAAGAGGTAAGTGTGGATGAAACCTGGAGAAAAAGATTGTTTTTTTGGCAACTACATAAATATTTAATAAGATTTCAACAAACTTGAGTATCAGCTTGACAGCACATCATCAATCGTAAATGATTCCTTAAGGGACAAGGTTGGAATCCAGACAACATTGGCTACCAGAAAATGGGCAGCCTTAGTTTCTGACGCATTTCGCCATTTGGCTTCTTCGGGGGAGGTTGAGATGGGGGTAACTAGAGCTAGATCTTTCACACCTTTATTGTAGAAATAAAAGAAGAAAACTAGTTTAAATTACCAGAGGTCAATTAAGAGGTAATTATGGATGAATCCTGATTTTTTTGGCAAGTTTTCGTTACTTTTTTATTAAATATTGATGTATTTGCAAAACAAATCCTCTTTCTTCTGGTTTCATTGAAACTTATGGTAATTGAAACTAATTTTATTCTTCTAGCCAGGGGTTGGCACAAATTAATATAATACATTACCAAAGGGTAATCCTCTACCTTCTATGCACTTAGAAAATGTATTTATTTTATATAGTACTAGTGATGTTTTTAACTTTGGCTGCATTCTGTATAAATTGAAAACTTCTGCTGTTTTAGGTTCGAATTTTCTTCCTATGACGTTGATTGATTGATTAGGTGTTTAAGTTTAAAAATTCTTTCTCCGTGGGCCTTCTTCTTGCTTGGCTGGACCTGTTTTCTGAAGTCCCTAACAAAGGATCATGCTAGCATTTCTCACTGCTATGTATAATGTAGGAGCTCTGTATTTTCATTCTTAAACATGATAGTCTGCAGTGAGAAGCGTTGATTAGTTACAGGGAGCGGATGGGTGAACTGTAGCATAAAGCTGCTAAAAATTCCTTGCCTTGCCCTCACACGTAAAGCAAAATTTACTGAGGCAAATCAAATGTACTTGGAAAGACGCAATTCCTGGAAGTGGCGGCATATGGACATATGTGAGAGGTGCTTCCAGGCGGAATAAAATGCAAAGAAAATATTGATGTGATAAGTATAAAATATTTGATTTCAGGATACTATTGTGAGACTTTGCTTCTTCTGCAGTGCCATATCACTCTGGGGGAAAAAGAGAATTCTACAGTCAAAGAATATGGACTCCTATTCTGATCAGATCCCAATGATGATTTTATTGCAGAATATTGTAACTTGATGGCCTCATTCAGCTCCATTTGTAAAATGTCTCAATCTGAGTCCCCATCTCTGCCCACCTACTACAACCTTTCTATGGGGTTTCACCTGCACTGCTGGATTTTCTATTTCCTTCACATTGTATAGAAATCAGCAATTGTGGTGAAGCTGCACAGTGATGGTGGAAGGAGACCAGAATTCTAAAAGAAGATTTCACCCCTGAAGTCTGGCAGATAAGGGAACTCTAATGGAGATCAATTAATCCATCAAAATTCTCCTATAACTCAAGGATCAATTAACTATTTTAAAAGCAACCCCAGACATTTTTTTAATGGAGGACAGGAAACAGTGCATTGTAAAGGCAAAAGCTGACTTGGACCATAGACGAGGGCCAAATAAACTGATTTTTACCATACTGGGGTCCATTCTTGGTTGATGGTGTAGCTACAATTGTGAAGGAGACGAAAGACACGTCTAAGCACTTGAAGAACAGACAGACTGTAGGGACCAATTGGTATATTTCTACAAATGTTTGCTATGTTTCCATATTTTTATAAAGGTGGAGAAATTTGGAAAAATTTTTCTAGGGTTGCAAAAGCCATTGCTTTCTGGTTACCAGCTTTTAGTATAATGATTTGTTCTCGGACCATCCTTTATAGGAGATCTGCCCATACCTCCTCTCTGCTTGGTTATAATTTGCAAGAAATCATTGTGCCTCTGCAGTTTGCATGCACTCCAGATTATCCAACCTGTCTGCACTGTTCTCTGTTTTCTAATAAAAATATTGCTAAGCAGTAAAAAGGGTGAAAATAAAGTAGAGGGGCAATAAGGGGGGCGTGGTCAATTAATGGCACTGGGGCCCCTAGGTTTGGAGCTATCGCCTAGATTGTAAGCTCTTCGGGGCAGGCTCTCATGTCACTGTCTATATTCGTCATCTGTACCCTATTTAATGTGTAATATGTTAGTGCTATATAAATCCTGTTTATTATTAATAATAATATTCCACTGCATTCTAGGATCACCAAGCAATGTACAAATAACAGAATTGTATCTTTTGTATTTTATACAAATATAAAAAACAACTTCATGAGTTCATTTCTATTGCAAGTAAATTCAGCGTCACCCTGTGCCATATATTATAACAGAAACAATGTCGGCTTTATTCCTCTCTGCACATTAACAAAAGCTGCGAGCACAATTTGCAGATTCTCTGTGAAATAACTTACCTGACCCATGGTCTGATCACGGCAGAATTAGCCAGCTGTGGAATGAAATAGGAAGTTTTGTGAGCTTGGCCTTCTTTATGGCTCTCGTAGGGAATTTCAGGTGTCACAGGCGAAGAGTTTCGGCAATAGAAAGTTTGTCTTCCATAAAGAGATGAAGACAAGTCATAACCAGCAGACAAACGCAATTCTCCTTCCATCAGTTAATGGTTGTACATTGTGCCATGAGACGTATTCATAAGCCAAAATTTATGTTCTTCTTCCGCCTGGATTCGTCTGTATTTCATGGGACTGGCAGTGGTTTCAGGACATTATAATTGTTTTCACAGTGGGCTTTCTTTTTTATTATGACAATTAATTATTTTTAAACATTGACTTTGCTAACAATTTACAATTTGGCATCAGGGAGGGCTTTATTGCAGAAAGAGAGAGGTGATGTCCCTTCTCCAATAAGCGTTCTTACCTGACTGCTCACCACGCATCTGCCAAAACTTGCTGATCTGTGCATGCACTCAACATTGGTTTTCAGGATACCCCAGCTTCTCCTGCATGTCCTGGAATGAATGAACTCATCCCGAACAAGGTTAATTAAGATAACCGAAGATGGAAATGAAGAAGAGAAGTAAGGAGATGGCGTAGCCTCAAACAGAACACAGACAGGTGGGAATACTTTGGGTTAAGTTCCATTTTAAAGTGAACCTGTGAAATGTAATTGCAGCGCTGAAGCATAAAATGCAATTATGCAAAAATATTTCAGTTAAAATGTTATATTGATTATTGTTATTATTAAACACTGGAAATCAAAAGTTCTGTAATGTCCCTGCTTAGCAGCCGGATAGCACAGTCTAGAGTTCTGGGTGATGATCTGAGTCTGGAAACAAAAGGCAATTATTATGGGGCGCCTTGAGTATATTTTGTATTAAATCAGCTTATTGGCAAGATTTAAACCCGCAGTGACCTGGTTGGTATGGAAAGCACTTCCAGCTTATTATCATTGCAACCAAAAATTCAATGGCACGCTCTCTACTGATCACCTTTGTGATTTATTAGACAAAAAGGCATCATCTGTACTAATAGGATATATAATATTATATATAAGGGAGCATCCTGGCTAGCCTTTATGTGCATATTACTAATGTTACAATACAAACCAGTATAATTTAAAAAAACTCAAAACCCTTTAGGAACTTTGCCTAGGCTGTCATCAGTCTGCTGCAGGCGGGAGAAAACATTTCCCTATTCTCCTCCAGCTTTTTTTAGGGTTGGCCCTAGATGGTGACCTTGATGACAGCTAAAAGAAGATGGCCCTATCTTATTATTACACAGTAATTATATAGCACTGACATATTACACAGTGATGTACAAAGTCCATAGTCATATCACTAACTGTCCCTCAAAGGAGCTCACAATCTAATGTACCTATCATAGTCATATGTCTTTATCAAAGTCTAAGCTCAATTTGGAGGGAAACCAATTAACTCAATTGCATGTTTGTGAAATATGAGAGGAAAAAGGAGTAACCGGAGGAAATCCCACACAAACAAGGGGAGAACCTGCAAACTCCATGCAGACTCATGGGACCTAGCGCTGCAAAGGCCGGAGTGCTAACCACTGAGCCACTGTGCTGCCAATAATAAAGCAGATGTTTGCACAGAGAGGGAGTGATGTGATCTCTGTGAAAGGGTATACATGTATGGAAATGTTACACTGATACTCTACATGTATGGACTTAATATGAAAGAGTATATTTGATGAAAGTTCCACTTAAAGGATAGTAATAATAAATACATAAGCAAACCAAATTACACATTTTAAATGCCCAGAGTTTTACTTTATCCTCGTATTAAAGAATTCTTAATAATAATAAATCAAATCTTCCCGAGGACATTACGCCATTCAATCTGGATGCACCGACAGTAAATGATAATGTCACGCTAATCCTGAAAATTCTTTTTCTATGAAATCTATAATATTGTAGATAATTAACCTCTAGTGCCCCGGGATCGCCTGCAGTCACAGCTGTGACCGCAAAGTTCCCACGATCACGTGACCGTGGGAACTGAACTGCCGATGAACTCTTGGTGTTCCACTACGATTGCATACTCTTCTCAATGATTGCAGCCACGGCAACAATCATTGATGAGCTCAATGTGCAATCCCCAGGGCACTAGAGGTTAATTAACATGAGGAGGGGGCTGAGAATGATCTAAATAGGACAACCCTTTGTTGGAAGCAGTGGTCTCCAGATATCCAACATTCCCCCAATTCTGAGGCAGAGCTAAACATTCCAGTCAGCAAATTTATTCTCCTTCCTAACTGAAGAGATTAAGCTCAGATTCAAGGAAGGTAACTTCTGTCTCTGACTGCCACCTATCCTTTACTGATTTATGCCTGATGTGTTGTATTGTGGATAAACTGTCGGTTCTATGTAGCAATATCAGGGAACGACTTTATTAAAGTTAGCAGCAACCTATCGAAACATTGGACACAAGGAGAACAGGTAAGCCATTATGTGGGTGGGATAACCAATTTAAAGAGGTACTGTCACAATGTTCTATAAAAGAGTGTCTCTTTCAGCAGTGATAGATAAGCTGAAAAGTTAGCCTGCCCCCAAGGGTCTGGATAAACCAAGAAGGAGGAGCCTAATGTTGGCTTCCTCAGGGGTTGGCACTCGTTTCCTATTAGCTGGTCATCAGCTGCACATGCAAGGGAATCTTCAAACTTCTCGGGTGGTGGAGGTGACAGCAAACACCAGCTACATGCAAGTGGAATTTTTGAGGGCTCACTTGTAGGGCATCAGGTGACTGCAGGCAAGAAGAAGAAAAATAAAATCTACCACAGAGATCAATACTTTAATATTATCTTTGGGCCAAAAAGTGAGGTGAAATCCTCCAAGTGGAGACACAAATAGCAAACAAAAAAAATATTTTTGAAAATATTGTAAACTTTTTTTTTTCTCTACCCAAAGCTAGAAAAACAGATTTGGCTGAAATTTCTCCTAAACTTGTATGTTTTACATTACATGCTGGCTGTACTATTTTCCCTGTATGGCATTACTGAGCACTCCCTGCCTCTATATTTTAAATACCCCCATGGGCAAAGGGGCTGATTTACTAAAGGCTTAGAGGCTGTTCACTAAGCAAAATGATCATTAGTTGAGCTATTTTAGCTGTCAACATCCAATCCTGGGGAAATTGGAAAACTATGTTAAAGCATTAACAATGCTGATAATATTACTTACATCAAACTGATCTTATTTAAATCTATAAAAGAAAAACAAATAATGTGAAATACATTTTCTTTAGGATTACCATTCATTATGAATATATTATAATATCCTCTCTCCAATCCCTACTGAAAGAGGAATTAGACCCAGCTGAGATATTCAGCTTTTTTTAATAAATGAGAATGCAGAGATGAAGAAGGAAAAGGTTAGAAGAGCAAAAGTCATCAATGTAATCATCAGCAATACAGTAAATTATAGCAGGGGAAGTAAATGAAAGGAGACCTTTCATCAAGAAATCGAGAGAATATTCATGCAGATTCCTAATGTTACCAAAAAGAGTCATCCGAAATGAAATATATACCGGAGGGTAATCAGAGCGTGCAGGGGATCAATGTCTGGGTGCTCTGCAGGTTTCCATCAATACAATGGAAGAGGAGTCTCAAGGCATAAAAAGGATTTCCCAAAAGAGCATCAAACCCATGAAAATGTTACATGGTGCCAAATTATTTGGCTGCATTGCTGGTGATTGGGATACAGCTGTGGAAGATCTGGCCAGAGCCAAGTTTAGGATTCAAACCAGCCTTTCCGAAACCTTTTGAACATGGAGGAACCCTTGGTATAACTTTTAGGTCTTCAGGAAAACCCAGCTATAAATATTATATCCACAGATCACAGTATATTAGTCTGGTGATCAGTGCAAAGAATTCCTCTTACATTGCTGGCCAGTGGGAAGAATGTCACCCTTACAGATAGCCAAGATTGTAGAGGAGAGAGTCGGGTTAGTGAAATACCAGAGAGGAGGAGGTTACAGTAGTCCAGACGAGAGATGATAAGAGCATGTACAAGGAGTTTGGTGGTCTCAGGGGACAGGTAGGGGTGGATTTTGGAGATGTTGTGTAGGTGAAAGGACCTGAAGATGTTCTGAATGGTGGGGGGGGGAGGGCATTGAATCAAAGGGGACAACAAGACAACGTGCCGGGGGGGAAGGAACAATAAATTGTTTTATTAGAGTAACAGAAATATGTCAGGGGGAGATATTGATAGTGAGGGTGGAGAAGATGATGAGTTCTGTTTATCCAAAATGAGTTTCTGAAACCTGAAAACAAAAAACATGCAGGAGGGATAGGTGGAGGGTGGTGGGAATTAATATTAAGTGAGACACTTTCCAATGTCATAAGGGCATCCATGGAGTTACCTGGTAAACTCTTCCATGAGGATGACAAAACAAGACCAATCTAAGATTCTGTGACCATTTAAAGTTGGAATCCCAGGGTCGGCCTACTTTGGACACTGATGATCTGCACAGTGTAAGACTACAGGTAAAAGATTCTATTACTTTTGCCATTATTAGTTCTGCAACACAATACCGCTTGAAACTTCTAGACCACAAACACCGCAACAAAACATAGACATGAGAAGGAGAATGTTCCTTTCTCATACAATGTAACATTTGTATAATTTAATTAGTGAAAGCAATCACCTGATCCATTTATACTTACGCACCGAGACCCAGACACAGGTTATGCACATTCCAATATTGCAAACCCATTCCATTCTGTACAATTCTATCTCCTCCCTTGTACTAAACAATGTGTTAATTTATCAGCCAAAACGAGCATAAAAGAAAAATATGAATAATAACTCCAGAAACAATGCAAAGCAATTAATCACGTCTCTGCCTTTCTGAGTCTTCAAAGCATGACAAATGAGGCCCTGCGGAGCCCGCGGCTGAGCGCGACAAACAAATTGTTTACTGCAGCTATTGTCTGAGGTTACAAAAAGTTTTTTAACCTTTGGCCTAGAGGTGGCGCTGGTGTCTAGTTGCTTATTGGTCATGCTATTTCTGGTTCGCATATATCCAAGGTTAAACTTTAAATGGATCATCTGTGAGAGTCAAACTTATAATGATTTGAGTGTTACATGTTCCACAAGCAAACAAAACAAAGAGAAAATTTTATTTAAATGTCTCCAGTGAAACACAGAAAATGTTAAAGTAGATCCGCTGTCAGATCTACTTGTAGGATCACCTATAAAGAAGTGCCACATCGCTGAATCAGTACAGCATGAAATGAAATAATACCCTTTGTATAGATGGTCAAAATAGAGGGATGGCAACCAGAGATATAAAAATAATTATGCAAATATATTTTCATTATTGTCAATCTCAATTAAAATAATGTCCTTTATAAAAGACAAAGGTAGATATCACTTACACTACTGGATCATCCATAATTTACAACAAATTCTTATAGAAGCAAATATTTCAGTGATATGTGATCAACAAGTGGAACATACCAACGCGTTTCGCAGAGATTCTGCTTCTTCAGGGGATAACTAAATGATTGCATAAGGATATCAATTTCAATGCAATCAATAAATCGATAAATACACATGTAAGGTCCCCAAGTTACCCCGCACAACAGAGTTACCTATACCAATGTAACCCCTGTTGTATCTGGAAAATTAAAATTTCCTTTAATAAGATTATGAGTAGGCAGTGCTGAATATTTTTAACTTCTGGTATTGATATACGCTGATTTGTAAATCTATTAAAAGCTTCACTTTACTAAATATTCTGTAAATCTGTTTTATGGAGGGCAATCTGAACACAAAGATACCCCATGTGCCCCAGTCTCACTTTTTGCTGCAAATAGTAAAAGTTTTTGTAAAGTGGATTTAACCTTTGGCAAAATGATTTTGTTTGCTTTGCTTTGTCAGGAAACTTCAGAATACAAAGGAAGATGTAATAATTGGATGGACACAAATGAAACCTCTGGTGCATTCCCAGCTACAGGCAGGGCTCCTGATGATTCGCACTTAGAGCGGCGCACGCAGCTGAATCCTGAATTGAAATCGAGATATTGGTCATGGAGATGGCCGCTATGGCAAGCCAGCTGAGACGGAATAATGGCTTCCAGCTCCAGTCTTATGCTAATCACTGGATAATATCTTTGCTCTGGAACTGAACCTTTACCTGAGAGTCTCTAGAGATCCATACGTTGGATATATGGTCTCCAAACCCCCCCAAAAACTGTCCTGCATGGAGGGAGACCCGATGTGTCAGTGATCCCCTGCTGGAATACACTTTATTCTGCAGGTTTATAGCTAAACTCTGGACAAATAATAAAAAAGTCCAATGCTGTATTTATTACAAATATATAAATTAAATTCTAATGTCATTGGAAAAGTTATTTTCATTCTGTAGCTTCCATTAAAAGAATCTCTGGTGATCCTGCAATGGTTATTGGTCATTCCTGTAATAAGGTGACAACGCTTTGTCCAAAATTGTGCACATGTGTTGTCATTCACATGTGCTTCCGAGGGGAACTACAAGTGGCTTTTTAAACACAAAAACTCTTCATGATGACAAGCCATGGGAAATGCCATAGAATAAAATATAGAAACAAGTATTTTATTTTAAACTTGGCAATTGTTTATGATGAACAAGGCAGACAAAAATTTAATTATTTCACTAAACCTTTATGAATTTCCTTTTCTACTTCCTCTTAATACAAGTCTACCAGGTAATTCTAATTGATGGAAGGCAATTCTCCTTCTATGGCTGAGCTTTTATCTCGGCGGTTGTTGATGCTGCTGGAATGTAGACTGATATAATAAAAGATGATAATTACAAAGAAAAGACTCTGCAAAGTGTAAGTAATATAATAAATGCAGCACAGAAACAAAAAGACAGACAAAAATAAAATATGCACCAAAAACTCTTTTAAAAAGGAAAACTGAAATTGAATCTGCTCGTATTTTAGTGCTGTACACAACTTATCCGCCTGGAACAGTAGGTATACCTGGACGTGCCGTATATTTTATTCTTGTCCCCTTTGTCTTTTCTCTAGTTTATCTGCAGCTACTACTAGTAGGTGGGGTGGTTGAAGCACCTGGAGAGACATGTCAATTAGAGGGCAGGGTGAGGCAGGCAGAAAGGAATGTCTGTAGAAGGACAAGTTTAGGACTGATGTGAGGGGTGAAGCGGCTGGCTGGATATTGTGTATCGATGGAGATAAGGTATTTGGGGTAAAGGATATTGGGGGATGCAGGGGGGCTTGCGGACGCAAGGAAAGTACGTGTGTCAGGGTGGGGTAAAGCAGCCAGGCAGGTATGTGTTATAGGAAGCATGTTCGGACAACTGATGAGGTATGTGTGTTGAGGAGGAATCAGGGAGGAATGTGTGTTCCAAATATAACAGAAAGCACATTTGGGGTGAGGGGTAGAACATCTGGGTAGTAACATCTGTTGAGGGTGAGACTGCTTAGGAAGGATGTGTATCAGGAATAGCAGAGCCCAAACCAGGAACGGCTGTCGGTTGAAAGGTTAGGCCCTTTATGGGTAGAAATGTTATGTTTTTAGATGGCTAGTAAGTTTATGAACTAAATTGCACTGAAATGACTCCAGTAGTGGTTTCCAATAACATAGTAGCCGACATTTTGTTGAAGGCCACAACAGCAATGCACAGGATGCATGGAAATGAAGCTGCTAGTGCCAGAGTGTGATGCCTACATCATTCTGCACATGTACCCATCACTCTACAGAATAAACACTGCTAAGCAAATGGACACTATAAATGTGAATACTACTGCAGTCCTTCTGGCCATCTGTTCTACCCCCATTGTGATCCCACGTAACATTGTGGTGTTTGGACTTGTTTGGGCAGCAAAGAATCATATCACTGGCAGCTGGTTGTCCAGAAATTGAGAGGGAGGATTTTTTGGGGGTTTTCTGGACATAAAGAGTCATTAATGTATGATGATTTCTGGTGGAAAATGGTAATTGTACTCTTATATTATTAATGAGGTCAAATGTAATAAATAATAACAATTACGCATTTAATGATTTCATGGAAGATAGATTGGCTATGTCACTCACACCGTAATCAATTAATGGTCTGGTTAAACACTATGAGGGGTTCTGTATTGTTAATGACTGAATTCCTAATTGATAACAGCGGATAAAGTAATGTATGTGCAGCAATTTACACATTGATCTTGTTTACATATTCTTGTAATGTCATCCATACGCTATACAGCATATAGGAAGAAGAGAGAACAGGGTGGCACACACATCACCAATTTATTCTTTGAACTTTTGTGCCCACCTACATTTCTGCATGACTTTGCAATGGGACCCTTTTATCCCTCCAGTTCCAGGTAACATAACCCTTTCACCCTACCTGAGCGTGTGACCTGGTCCTTCCGTCCTGACCCTACTAGGTGAGCAGAACTGTATTTCCTACCCCTACCAGGTAATAAGCCTCTGCTATGCTGCCTCTACCAGTTGACAAAACTTTTCTATTCTGTCCCTAAAATGTGTCCATAATCTTGTATTCTGAAATTTAAAGGTGATAAAACCTATTTTGTCCTGCACAAATCCCGGTGACCAGACCTCTTCCAGTGACCTACCCCATCTCTTCTTCTATATAGGCCTTACCTGGTAATAGGATTTTTACTTACATAACTAGACGTCAGCATTCTTCTATTTGGTACCTAACAGGTGACCAGACTATATAAAATTTGTCTCTGCCAGGTGATTTATTTTTCCCCTCCCAGGTGATCTAACTTTTCAATCCTACCCCAAACTAACCAAATCTGTCCTCATTACCTGCTCCAAGCAAGAAGCAGGCATTCCTATCCAAAATACATATTCCTATCCCACCCACCAGTCAATCGGACCTTTGTACTGTCATGCTTCTTACCTCATTACTGAACCCTTCTATCCTATCCTTACCAGGTGACAGGACATTTCTATGCTGCATTCTTCTGGGGCAACTAACTGGTGACCGGACTCCTCCATCCTGACCCTAACTAGTAACCAGATTCTTCTATCTTGCCCCTACCTGGTGACCGAGCTCTTCTATCCTGCCCCTACCTGGTTACTGGACTCTTCTATCTTGCCCCTATCCTGTTTTTTCCTTGTGACTGAACGCTTCTAATTAGTAATATGACCCTTCTATCCTGCCCCTAATTAGTAAAATGACCCTTCTATCCTGCCCCTAACAGATGACTGGACCCTTCTATCCTGCTCCTAATTAGTTATATGACCCTTCTATCCTGCCCCTAATTAGTAATATGACCCTTCTATCCTGCCCCTAATTAGTAAGATGACTCTTCTATCTTCCCCCTAACGGGTGACTGGACTCTTCTATCCTGCCCTTAACAGATGACTGGACCCTTCTATCCTGCACCTAATTAGTAATATCACCCTTCTATCCTGCCCCTAACAGATGACTGGACCCTTCTGTCCTGCCCCTAATTAGTGATATGACCCTTCTATCCTGCCCCTAATTAGTGATATGACCCTTCTATCCTCCCCTAATTAGTGATATGACCCTTCTATCCTCCCCTAATTAGTAATATCACCCTTCTATCCTGCCCCTAATGGATGACTGGACCCTTCCATCCTGCCCTTAATTCGTAATACGACCCTTCTATCCTGCCCTTAATTAGTGATATGACCCTTCTATCCTGCCCCTAATTAAAAGCTTTGTTAATTGCCTGGTTTATATTTGCAGAAGTGCTAAACATACATTTGTTAGGTGAGACGGGGGAACTTTCACATCGATGGGAGCCGCCAGCAAAAAGGAAATAGAATGTCTATGGCTTCCACCTCCAATTACTCCACCAATATTGCCACTTTTCATTTAACAGATAAAAGCCTTAACGTGTCTGTCATTCCGCAGATTAGCTGAAGATTCGCCTTTGTCCTGGAACTGGCCAGCCATGCACCAACATCGGTCGTCATTTGTTGGGGCACTCAGTGAACAAGCAAAGCAGTTTGTAAAGCTCTCATTAATATGCAAAGCAAGGCAAGTACAAGAAGATACAATGTAACAATCAAAAGTCAAGGTTTTAATTAGGTTTAACTAAACTCGAGCACGATAAAGATATCAGATTGGCAAATTGCCTTCATAATCCTCTCGTACAAACAAGCAGAGTGACCTAGAGAGTGACCCGGGAGCTGCGTTCACATTCAGACACAACACAACAGCAGACTATTTGTAACATCTACTAATGAGCAGAAACTAAATCATTAGAAACTAGCAGAGAATGCTGGCCTGTGTATATATCGGCCAAAGAAATGCCCTGACCCATATCGCAGCCTCGCAGACTTATAGTGGGGGTGAAGAATTGTCCTCAGGTGGTCTTTGCAGTAAGTCAGACCAATCTACGATAGCCCTGTGTTTCCTCTGGGATACCAATTTGTTAATTGGTGGACTGATCAATCGTGTGAACTGGTTAGGGGTCCTTTAAGCAATAACATAATGATAATTTTGGTCTTTTTTTTTTATAAATGCAATACAATGGAAAAATAAAGCAGCGTGCATCAAACAGAGCCTCTATCAAATCTCTGGGTCCCATACTAAGTAAACTCCATGGGCCCCCAACCCCCATGTCTGGTTCCAACATTGCAAAAGTCAAACTCTGCTGATCACGGCTCAATACAGAAATAACCCTTGTCCTCCCAAATTCCAATGGTGGCCATGGCAGAATATATACAAGTCTTGTAATTCTGTCAGTTGGGGTCCTGGAGAAGCTGGAAGCCTTGGGCATTTGCACAATTTGCGCTAACTTGAAACTAGCCTCAGGTAAAAATGGCAACCTTATCAATCATTTGCTTTATCTACACCTATATTTTCACCTCCATCTTCACACCGGTATTAACGAACAGCAGAATCTCTTTCTTCTTCCACTACTAGGTCAAAAGACCCCTCTATCCTACCGGTACTAAGTAATAGACCCCTCTATCCTACCCGTACTAGGTAATAGACCCCTCTATCCTACCCATACTAAGTAATAGACCCCTGTATCCTACCTGTACTAAGTATTAGACCCCTCTATCCTACCTGTACTAAGTAATAGACCCCTCTATCCTACCCATACTAAGTAATAGACCCCTCTATCCTACCCTCTTCTCTCTTCTTCCATGTTCTTTTTCCTACATCACCCTATCTTGCACTATGCATGCCCGAGATCGGGTGACGTAGATTGGGAATGAGATCGGCAACTTTTTTTTCCCTATTAATGAAAGGGCTTCTTCCGGAGCAGCCTAGTGCCTTCCGGGATGCCTAAACCTTTTTTAAAAACACCTTTTTTAAAAACAAAACTGTTACTTTAAATGAAAGAGTTTTCTACCCTTTTATGTAAAGTAACAATTCTGAGTTTATGTACAGTGGTCAGGGTTTCCATTGGTTGGTGGTGCGGATGCCACCATCAGCCTATGGGAATGTTGCCTACTAAATACTGTAGTAACAGGCTCACAAGTTGCTTGAAATTGTAAAAAATGGCTTGTTGGATTGTTACCATGAAATGCAAAGGCCAGTGTTCTCATTGGCTGGAGGTTGTGGCAAGGTAAACTATGGTGCACTTTTTAAACCACACAGAGGCATTTGTAAGCATCAATAGTGGAACCAGCAAACCCTGGCAGCAAAATAGGGGTTAAGACAATCACTGTAATCTCCTTTGGAAGCTTGGGTGTCATTGTTTGTAGGACCTAAAGATAGGGTGACTGGATAGGATTTTGTCTTCATCTATATTTGGACAATTGCCCAGGGGACCCTAGAATAGTCTTTTAGCACCCAAAACTAATGTTTGTACTGTGTGTCATTGCTGACGAGTTGATTCACATGATGGTGTCACATCTGTCCTGGGCAGATTCGCCACAATGCAGAAAAATGAGGGGTTCAACCGAAATAGAATGATGCCATTGTGATCTGATAGAGGGGGCAGTTATACCCCAATGGGGAAATCTCTTCATTGAAGTCATTGAGAGATAAAGAAATCCACAAAAAAATTTGTACAGATGGGTGATTATCTGAAATTGAAATATCAGATGGAATTGGCCTATAAAACAATTCATTGCTTTATGAGAAGAGCCGCTAGCCTCGGACGGACAGGTTTGTAATTTGTAGAATTGTACGAGAGGAAACAGACAAGAAAATCAATGTGCAAAGTTTTAAAGCCAAACTCCAGATGTGCGGCTCGGAGGGAAACGCGCGTGTTTTATTGGTGCTGTTCAGTATGTTCTCACACTTCGCCAGGAGCGCTCAGGGAGCGGTGCACACCTGTCGCCTTGGCTGGGAACACAAATTTTACCCTTTCTGACCTCCACCATTCCTGCCGGGTAATTTCTATGTCATGAAAATAAAAAAGAGTTCATATATTGTCCTCAGTTCTGTGCAGCACATGTTCTGTGCTCAACCAAACCAATCAGTTCATGCCAAGAAAACCTCTAATATTTTTTGGCTTTCTGTTATTTTTCTACCTTGATTCTATTGCTCTGTCTCTCCACCTTCTACAGAAGAGCTCCGACTTGTACCTTATCCTTGTGCCATGGTAACTGAATGTGGTAAAAGGAGAGGTTATGGGGAGATTATATGATACAGATTACAGACATGTATGCCCCCCTCAGTCCACATGCTGTGATACATTGTGCAGTTGTCACCATTGATTTCTCCTCCCCATAAGAGTGAAGAATGTCCTTTTTTCCTCTAAGGAGCTGAAGTCTGGGTTAAAGTCTAAAAGGAATTGTCCCTGATTGCTGTATATTTGGGGAAGTCTCCTCTATCTTTCCTCTTCCCTTCTCCTCTTCCCTTCTCCTCTTCCCTCTCCACTTTTCCCATGTCCACTCCTCTCCTTCACCCTACTCTCCTGTCCTCAATTTTCTCCCCTCTCCTCTTTTCCAAATCTCCTCTCCCCTCTCCACACCTCTCCCCTCCTCTCTTGTCCTCCCCTGTCCTCTTATCTCCTTTACTTTCCTCTCCCTCTTCTTTTGCTCCACTCCTCTCCTCTCTCCTACTATCCTTTCCTCCCATGTCCTTTCATCTTTCCTCTCCACTGCCATATTCTCCTCTCCATTCTCCTTTCCTCTCTGCTCTTCTCTTCATCCATTTTTCCTCTCCTCTCTTCTCCTGTCCTTTACTCTCTTCTCCTCCTCTGTCCTCCCATACTCTCCTCCTATTTCTCCCCTGCTCAATTTCATTTCTTCCCATCTGCCATTTTCTCTTTTTCCTCTCAACTCCTCTCACTTCCCTTGTTTTCTCATCTCCTTTCCTCTCCATTTCCTTTTCTGTTCTCATTTTTTATACTTAAAAACCAAAATGCAAAGATAGTTTTTTCATGCTGTTTTGACATAAATATACCAAAATATAATGATTCCTTTGCAAAAGAATTTTTTAGGTAAAAAGTATATTAGTATTTTCTGCCCTAATCATCAGCCAGGAAATATATTCATTGGTCATGGAGTGCCACCTTTCAGCTTCCTCACTATAGAAATAGAAATTGTTTTACACTTTTGTAGGTTGTGTCGCTTCTTTTTCATTCTTGTTGGAAGTTGTGGAAACAATCTTATTAGGGGCTGTGAATAGGGATAGGAAGATTTGGCTGATAAGAGGCCTCCGTCTGCACTCTCTTAGTGTTAGCTCGGAGAAGTTGGATCTTTGTAAAAGAGTTCAGTAGAAGTTGTCACATGATCATGCAGAGGTGCAATGGTTATCAAATACTCCCATCCTAGATCCCCCTCCTTCACACCTGGCACCCCCGCTCATGATCATAGCGGATTTCAGAATTTGGCAAGTTGACAGCTGCTGTGACGGGATCTATATCCAGCTAGAGACAAGAATTTCATGACTTGTGTGTATTGTCTGCTATGACAGCTGAACAAAAATCAATTATTTATTTGACTCATCGGTATCACACTTCTATTCTGCAGATCCCTGCACAGAACAATGAACCCTTCTGATCATTCTCTAAACCAAAAGAGCTTACAATCTAATACTCCCCTTCACCCAAATAAAGGAAACCTGCACTGGGAGGAAAACATGTATAGACTGCCCTTACTTACTTTTTGCTTGGCTGTCATGATGATCCATTGGCATTCCAAGTCATTGGTCTAGAAACAACCAGCAATGGGTAGCAAATGACAGACAGATAGAGACACAAAAGGAGGAGAGGACCCTGCCCCGAAGAGCTTACAATCTAAAAGATAAATATGAAAAATTTGTTGAGCTTTATCTTTGGAAGGGTTGAAACAGAGTTCTCCTGGGGTCTACGGTTTCTTTGTTGGATTTTGTCATCCTGGCTTCTTACTCTCCTTCCCATGTAGGTCCCTTGTTGGATGCAGTATTTTTTATCATTCTGATAATATGTAATTTTAATGACAGAAAAAATATAGACATGAGGGGTTGAGGGAGTTATTTACTTGCAGGATTACAATGTGAGAATAAGGAGGAAAAAACCTGAAACGTCAACAAAATGTATGAGTAAACTAACATTACCTTGTGTTGTGTGTCTTCCCCCTGGTAAAATGATACAACCGGCATATTATCTGTACAAACAACAGCCGAGCAAATGACTCTTTTATGGTTACTAATAGGACGGCATCTAATCACTGAACGAGGAGACTCCATCCCTAGATTAGCATTATTCGCCTCTGGAAAGAGCTGCAAACTTCACACAAATAAAACGACCTCATTATATCCTAAATACAAATTTATTACATTTTCCCTTTAACTGTACATCAGATTAACTTTTTTAAAAGTATACTTTGTGCGGTAATGATGTTTTTACTCTTTGCTTGAATAATCACAATCATTTTATAATAATCAAAATGGTTTGCATTGATAGAAAAATTTTGTTTCATTTGTGAGTTTTTGTTTTTTGTTTTCCTAACAGGTTATAATTAGGAAGGCTGCATCGGAGGTATGATGGAATTCCAAATTAAAAATAAAAAAATGCCTAAGAGCATAAAATCTCCCCATAACCTTCTCCTTTTACCGCTTTCAGTTACATAGCACAAGGATGAGGTACAAGTCGGAGCACTTCTGGGGCCGTTCTCTTTTCTCGCTTTTATTAAAATTGTTTAGGCGAAGTCTTAAGTGTTGGAGGTTAAGAATTTTAACTCCAAGCAAATATTACAAAAAATTTAGTTATGAATTTATTAAAAAACATTAACTATGTATTTAATATACTGCCAGTTGAAAGTGCATTAATCAGAGTTTAAATTAGCTTTTCCCAATAAGCTAAGCAACAGAAAAC
>NC_092871.1:2018551-2020186 GCF_032062135.1 Pyxicephalus adspersus | reverse complement strand
GGTACAAGATCATTTTATATCTGTAGGCAGCTGAGGAAGAGGAGAGAGATCAGTGGAGCCATGTCTAGTCAATAGGTGGAGGGTTCATTTAATAACAAGCAGAGGTCAAGGCCGGCAACAGGCAGGGGTAGTGGTCAGGGGTAAGCTGGGTTTTACCAGGAATCACATACTGGATTGAGCAAGGATGATTTTATCCGAAATAGGGCCCTAAGGAAATATTATTTGGGGCCCCAAATGCTTCCAGCTTCTTGCACCTTAGCCATTCTGTCAAGTGGGGCCCTTAGATGGAGACTCTGGTGATTTACCCAATTTGCCCTACCATAAAACTAGCCCAGTGGGTGAGGTCACTAGAAAAGGAAAATCCAAACTAAGTTAATAGAAAAAGGATTCTTACTCAGGTATCTTGCTAAAGCTAAGTACTTCCCTATAGAGAGGTAGGAAGGTAGCTTCTGACCGAGAAGGGTTCAGAAATTTAGCAAGGGATTGGTTGGCATAAATACATTTGTTAGATTTGATTCCCTATACATAAAAACACATATGACACATATCTCAGAGATGGCTTCTAATATTATGTTGTATAACAACCTAAACATATTCGAAATAGGTGTCCCTCACAAAGCTGATATCATACCTCCATCAGTCTTCACTTCTTATGTTACATGTATTTTTGCCAACCAATCCCTTGTTAAATTTCTGAACCCTTCTGGGTCAGAAGATACCCTCCTATCACTCTATTCTTTACTACAGGGGGTAAGTCTTTATTGGACACACACAATCACACCTGTTTAGTACTGTCTTATGTTAATTTAAGGCAATCTACTAATAATAGTATTACATGGTATTGGTGCACACCTGTGGAATACAAAGCCAGATATTAAACCATCACAAGGGCCCTCTCAGTGGACCATGCATCACTGAGGCCCATAATTAGTAGGATTTATATCAGCAACAGAAGACTGGTGCAAGAGATCAAAACCAACAAATAAATAACAGGGACTCTCTCCTTATTGGATGGCTCATCTGTTATTTAAGTTAGACAGAGCAAGCTTCAAGGAGGTATCCACTGCTTTATTGTGTCTCTATTAGTGTTGGTCGAATATCTCACTATTCAATTCGACAGCTATTAGATCGAATAGGGAGATATTGTTCGGGTGTTTGAATGCCGAATTCAAACACCATTGAAGTCAATGTGGGAGAATTCTGGTTATTTTTTGGGACTATTAAGGGCTGCATAAGCAATCAGATTGCTCTTGCAGCCCTTTACTAGTTGTATGTGTTCTTGGATAGAGTTTTTCTATCCAGGAACACAAGGAGTCTATCCAGAAACACATACTACAGGGCTGCAACAGTGATCCTGATCGCTGTTGCTGCACTGTACTAGTAGTATGTGTTCTTGGATAGAGTTTTTCTATATACGAACACAGGACACTAGATGTGATGAATGGGGAAACTTGTACCTATTCAACCTCTAGTGCCCGATGATTGCCTACAGGCACAACTGTGACCGCAAAGTTCCCACGGTCATGTGACCATGGGAACTGAACTGCAGATGAACTCTGCAGTTCCACTATGATCCCCGAGGCACTATAGGGTAATTAACCTGTAGTGCCCCGGGGGATTGCACACTCTTCTCAA
>NC_092871.1:2002788-2017625 GCF_032062135.1 Pyxicephalus adspersus | reverse complement strand
GGCTGTATTGTGAGCTAGCGAGAAGATAACAGAAAACTCCTCCATTTCAGTATGAAGATTTCTTTACATGTCTATGATTGCACATGTGAGTTGTCCATTAAAAGGAGAAGTGGTGGTAAAACAGGGAGGGCTAAGTGTGATTTCTTTTTCTCTTTGTTCACATCCTGCATCTATGTTGTTTAGATGTTGTTTCTCAAACAGGGCTCCCCAGAGGTTTCTTGAGCAATGGGCAATTTTTGGTCAGATACGGCCAACACCAATGATCTATTTGGGTATCTGTAAGGTTGACGTTCTTCCCATTGGCCACCATAAACTGGTATTGCATAATACTGGCATGACTTCCCTTATATTGAAAAGCTCAAGAAAGCCTGTTGTAGGGTGACAACGCTCACTGCAGACTACAAACACCTTCCCTTCACTTCCTATGAAACAAAGAAGAATAATAACATTGTTTGATATTTTAGTTCAATGCACAGGGATTCACAAGAAGATGGATTCTGATTATAATGACGTGTTTTTTATTACTTGCAGATATTGTACCTGAAAAATAAAACTGATTTAGTAACCCCATCTAAGGACTAAGGTCAGAACACACAATGCATTGCTGCTTATTGTATCTGGGGCTACGTAGCCATAGACCAGAGTGTCAAGGCTGACCCCTGTCCACCACTGCAAGTGCAAGAAAAGTGGCATGAAAATGTCAAAACTGGACCATGGAGCATTGGGAGAAGAAGATCTAATCTGATGAATCCTGTTTTCTTTTAGATCATATAGATGAACAGGTAAGTGTAAGCCAATGACATAGGTAAGAGATGGCTGCAGGATGCACTATTGGGTCCTTTGATTCAGTACGATGCTCTGTTTTTGAAAACCTTGGATCCTGGCTTTTATGGGGCTATTACTTTATTATGTACAACCTACCTAATCTTTCAGACATCATGGACCCTTTGGGCAGGATAATGCACCCTAACACACTGCAAATTGTTCATAAATAAGTGCTTGTTATTGAATATATTTGTTATTAGCACTAGCACTCTATTATATTATGAATATGGGTGCAATGGGTACAAAACATCCCCCTATAATGTTTAGAATTGTGGATAACAGTTTGTTTTTATTAGGTGATATCAATTATTATTTGATTCTAAAAGTTACATATATTGCCTGATACAGGTTGGTGTATGCTCCCCATGTGCATGCTCACCCAGGGTCTCATTCTCCAATCCATGGCTTTCTTTTCCCTCCTTGTGTATGGCTTCGATGCTTTCAGAAGACTGTGACCAAAATTAGACAATGACTGTGAGTTATTACATGTGGGGACAAACCTATTTGTAACATTGGCAATAAGGGTTTTTTCTAATATAGACACAAAAATGTAATGTTCTTCCTGATGAAGCATAGAAAGCGAAATGTGTCGGGTAATAAAATGAATATTAGGATTAATGGTTATTGTAATGGTTACATATTTACTATTGTGTGTATGTTTCTAACTTTTATTTATGTTGATCAAAGTGTAAATAGATATTTTATTATGCAGTCCTTTAAAGTTCCATTTGCTGGTACTTTTCTATTTCATTGTTCATAAATTGTTTGAGAAACATGACCAAGTCGGTCTTCAAATCCCCCAGATCTCAATCTTATCCATGGAAAAAGTCCACCTTGCAGGGCATAAAGGATCTGCTACTAACAGCTTAGTGCTGGGTACTACAGGTCCCTTTCGGAAGTCCTATGGTGTCCATACCTGGATGGGTCACAGCTGTTTTAGAAACATAAGAAGGACCTACAGAATATTTGGCAGGCGGATTTAATGTTATGTCCAAGATATCTACAATATCTCCTGATAGAAATAAAGTAGATTGTACTACTGCAGTATGTTCTTGTACCTAATCTTACCTGGACACAACACTTTCTATAGTGAATAATAGTTTATTTGCTTAGATTGTTTCACATTCAACATTTGTCTTTACCTAAAATGTTTCAATACAAATCGTTGTACAGAAATGAAGTAGATTGCATTTACTATATAACATTGTTACCCTGAGTGCTCTGCTGTATAGCCACCAGAAATGCTGCCTCTATATGATGTAAAATTCCCTCCATTTTACATAAAGAACATTTACCCTGAATTGCAGTTTGTATAAAAGCAGCCAAGAAATCTGTCCCACACAGGGGAATCCGTGACAATGTTTACTATTAATACTGCAAGGCTGATAAGGAAATAAATAATCTATATTTGTTTGAGAAAGATGTTCCCATGTTTTCTAAAACAAATTTTGGCAGATGATGACCTCCACTGCTGGAGACAATTACAATTAGAGGCAAGCGCCGGTATAGTTAGCGGGCTGTCATTCAGAAAAAAAACTCATTTTTTTAAATTAAACAGATGGCGATAACAAAGAAATTGATGAACATATACTTGTTTGCCTGCTTGACTAATTTGCATTTCTAAATTATTCAGGTAGCACTGCAATTAAGCTTTAATTGCTTTTAGATAAATGAAGGTATCAGAAAGAATGCAAAACTGGGATTATGTTCCCAAGAAGCGACGTCCTCTTATAGAGAATGATAGGCAAACAAAATAAAAACATATTCTGTCATTAAAGAAGAACCCCTACATCTTTAGTTGAAGGTGAATCCAGGTTAGAACCATGGTCAGTGTCATGGAGCCAATAGACAACCCGACCCTGTGCCTGCTAATGTATGTGATAACCTAAGCACAGGTAGAAGGTGCTGAATACAGAAATAGAAGTCAAAAACACACAAAAGCAAAGAATACACACAATATTTATAGCAGAGCCTGATACAATGGAAATGTCCCATTTACTACAGGAATAAGGGCTGTTCACCTGGCAAAGTTTACTGACTAAGATTAAACTCCGTTGACTTCAACATTCCTATTCTATTGAAACACAAATGTGTTTTTTTTTTCTTGCATGTGATTGAGTTTTCTTTGCAAAGTGAACTTTTATTTATTACACAACTCAACAAAAAACATTTTTTTCATCTGCTGAGGACTTATCAATATATTTAGTGTATTTCAGGTCTTCTGAATCCAGAAAGGAGATCAGTTTCATTAAATTGGCTCTAGTTCTTGTGATAAAAGAATTGGAATGGACGATTTTACCAATAACAAATGTTACACAGCATATTATCATCAATTATTATTTATACCGATGTTTTGCATTTTATATAATAAATGTAGCATTATTTTCATGGAACTTTCATTTGTCTTCTTTTTATTTATACATTTTCCTTTTTTTACAGAAATATGAGTTCTTCCAGAAGAAGTTGTATAAATGACCTGAATGTATTTTGCTACATTTGTGGTGAAGAAACATTACAGAATTTGTGAAACAAGCATATCTTGTATATTTTGGTTTCAAACTGGGGCCCCAAGATAAGTATTGGGCTCGCCATATGGTATGAAGAACTTGTGTACATTGTCTACGTCAGTGGAAAAATGGAAAAGTGAAATGTGTGAAATTTGGTATACCTATGGTATGGGGTGAGCCCAGAAATCATCATAATGATTGTTATTTGTGTGCTGTGAATGTAAAAGGTTTCAATCGTTACAAGAAACACAAGTGGGAGTACGGTGATATGGAATCAGTAAGACGACCTGTGCGGCATGGTGCTGATGTTCCCATAGCAGTGTTCAGTCCCTGATATTCCTGTATCCGACATGGAGGATATATAGGGAGTGTAATCCAGGAGTTAGCAGTGGGAGTGAATATGTTTCATCAAACCAGCAGTTCTCCCAAGAAGAGCTCAATGATTTAATACGTGACCTAAGTCTGTCACAACAATCATCTGAGCTTTTATCATCCAGGCTAAAAGAAAAGAACTGTCTGAGACCGGAAGATAAAATAACGGTTTATAGGACAAGAGGGGTGACACTCCGACCATATTTCAGTGAAGATGGAGACTTTGTGTTGTAACATCCCTGGACTACTCGCCCATATGGGAGGACCAGAATACTACTAATAATAATAATAATAATTTGGCACGACAATCCTAAAAGAGCAGTTTGCATCTGTTTAATATTCTACTTGATATATACATTTACAGTATTACAAAACTATATATTTTTACTGTTACAAATTTTTGTGAGAGTATAAAAAACCTTGACAAGATGTTTTTTAAAACAGTAGGACAGATTTATTTAAGCTCTCCACAACTGTAGTGGGAGAACCTGGATGATACAACAAACATAGAATAGATCCGATCCATGAATAAAAACATTTGGAAATTACAGCAAATCCGGGCCCATTGTACCAATTAAAAAAAAGACTTACATGTCCTTACTAATTAATAGGATTTAGGTATATTAGGCATGGAGTTTTTGGTATATTGATCATCTAGCCATTAAAGGAGTTATTGTACCCCGATATAAAATAAATTGAAATTCCCGCCAGGAGAATATTTGCTGCATGAATCTGGGAACTTTGCTCCGAGATCTCAGCAGCCGATAGAAGAATCTGAGCTGTAACTTCCCAGCAACCCAGAAAGAATGATAAATCATGGAACGGCCTCTCATCCCTTTAGTAAGTCATATTAGAATCTGCTCGCTGACAGCAGTCTGTTTACATCTATTTCTTTTTATTTTTCATAAAACGTCTTTCAGCCGCAGAAAATAAACAAACTGAGGAATTTAAATGCACATTTCATAGACATCACCTTGGAGGATAAAAAGTTGCTGGAAAGACAATGAATTGATTATATTAAAATATTCCTTGTAAATCCTCAGATTTGTGTCTGCGCCGACGCTGAAACATGATCTTGAATATGTTTAGGCGGCTGAATAGATATCACAGTGACACATGATTAAACAGGACATGCAGAGACAATGGAAAAACATCATCATCATTTGCTGGGACTTTCTTTTTTGTGTTTGCGATGGCAACAGTCCAACGCTCCAGAAAATCAGTGCAGTGCGCAATAAATGGATTTTGTAGTCGGTGTACCACCAAAAAAATAAAGTAATAAATAAAATTAAGTTTAATCTCCAGATACAAATATATAAATGGTATACAGTATATATTGTAGGGTTTGGGAAAGAAGAAAGATGGGTAGACAAAGGAGGTAATAGATTGCTAGTAACTCTTTTGGGAATATGCAAATCTTTGGCAGCTAATCAGCTACTGAGCACAATGAAGTCCTGCCCCCACAGAGCTGGTTATTTTTTTAGGGTTACATAATATAATTTATGTAATACATATTATGTTAATAACAATAAACTGTAATAATATAACATATTATGCAGCGCTGTACATTAATAGGGGTTGCAAATGACAGACAGATACAGACAGTGACACAGGAGGAAAGGACCCTGCCCAGAAGAGCTTACAATCTAAAATATATATACGCAAAATTCACTTACAATTGTTGTGTTATGGAAAATATGCTTCCACATTTTTAGTGTTTCACAACCAGGGTTCCTCCAGAGGTTTCAAGGGGTTCCTTGTAGTCAAGTAGTTTGAGCCTCTCAGGTCAGACTAAGTGACCCCAATGATCTGTAAAGATGACATTCTTCCCACTGACCACCACACTAATATACTGTGAACTGTAGACCTGAAGACCTGAAGGCCTGAAAGTAATTTCAAGGGTTCCTCCATCTTCAAAAATCAAGAAAGGCTGTTCTATATATGCCAAATAAGTTTTTTTTAGGTTGATCTAACCAGAAATCCTGGTCAGGGTCATTGACGGGCATTAGCATAAGGTTGTGGAGCCTAAAACAGAATATTAATGTGCTCAGAGAGTTCCAATTCTACATGTCCCTCTTATAATTATATATAGCTCTATACATTTTTTTTATAAATAGAGCCCACAATGTTCCAAAACTTTTTTATTATTTTTACTTTCTATTGAAAGGTTGAATTTTTAGCTTATTTTTAGAAACTTGTTTTTTAGGTAAGCCTAAGGAACCATTTGAAGTATTGGCCATTTTCCCCTCTTTTTTACATGGTCCCAATGATGAGAATAAAATTGTTACTGGAAATATTACTGCTTTAGGATTTTTTTTATAATATAATTTCATCAGACCTGTACTTTTACACATATTTCTGTAAATTTGTAGTATTTTTTTTTGTTTTTTGCTATTGTTTACATAAATTAATTGCTTGCAGAGGAGAATAAATCGATTTCTACATCAGGTAAATCACTAAATTGCAGATCACCCAACTCATGACAGACTCAATCAGAATCGCCTGGATAGAAATATATAAAAATATTTAGCTGAATCAAAAATCTGAGATTTGACCACTCTGCAAAGAGAAAACACTCCAGCTGCCAGGTTGGTGGGGGTGCATCGTTCACTGTAAACATGGGGCCCATGCACAATATTCAGGAAGTATCCAGCAGCTTTAAAGTGACTTTTTCAGCACAGGATTGCTTTGAATAATAAAAAGAGAAAATGTCATATTACTTGGATGTGCAAGCCAGAAGGAAGCACCACTGCATTCAATCTGGGTAATGGGCATTACGCACATTTGGACAATGAATATTTATGGTGTCCGAGCCAAGAGACAGAATATTACCAAATATTACCTTGCAAAGATAAAATATTACCTCTTCTATTATTACTAACTTTTATTTATATATCACTGACATGACGCAGCACTTTATAAAGTCCTTACTCATATCACTAACTGTTCCTCAAAGCAGCTGTCGCCAACCGGTGGTCCGCAAGAAAATTCAGACCTAAGCCTGCTATGGGAAAGTGGGCAGATTATGTCCAGGGACACAGCCCGACCACTTTCCTATGCCTGATACTTGTACAAGGACGTGTTCCACGGCTCTGGCCGATGCCTCCCCCCCGAGTGGGGTCAGGAGAAGGACCCTGCTGGGGGGGCGGCCAAGGCCATGGATCACGTCTCTGTACAAGTCCCAGGCTTAGGAAAGTGGGCGGGCTGACGTCACTTTCCCTCCCTTTGATTGATTTTAGTGGTCTGCAGAACCAAAAAGGTGGGCGACCACTGCCTCAAAGGGTCTCACAATCTAGTGTCCCCCTATAGTCATATGTCAATAACACAGACTAATACCAATTTTAAAGGAAAGCCAACTAACTTAACAGCACATTTTTGGAATGTAGAAGGAAACCAGAGTGCCAGGAGGAAACGCACCGATGGTTGGTATGGGGGCTCAGTGGTTAGCACTCCCAGGTCCCAGGTTCAAATCTCGGCCAGGACACTATCTGCATGGAGTTTGCAGGTTCTCCCTGTGTTAGCATGGGTTTTCCCCCACATCCCAAAAATGTACGTTTGGTTAATTGACCTTAGACTGTATTAATCATATAGGACTGCGGTGGGGACAGTAGATTGTGAGCCCCTCTGGGGGACAGTTAGTGACAAGACTATGGACTTTGTAATATATGATATGTCCGTGCTATATAAATACTGTGTAATAATAATAACAACCCAAACATGGGCAGAACATGCAGACTCCTTACAGATCATGTCCTGGCTGAGAGTCGAACCGGGCACCTAGCATGGCAAAAGCAAGACTGCTACCCACTGAGCCAACCAAGCTGCCCTAAAGCTATGCTATAACCTACAAAGCCACCCTGTTTCTTGGGGGTTGCTTTTTGGATAACTGATACACAGATACCAGATAGGTTACTTTCTTTTTTTTTCCTAAAGTTGCACTTTATACATCCTGCTCCCTTCACAGGGTTAACACAACTTCCAAGGTAGGCGACACGCTGAGAAGTGATTGAGCGTAACAAGTCCCGGGCTCTGAATTCCGCTTAGTGGGAAGACTGAGATCTCTTTCCTCTGCACTCTTGTTACTTATCACTAATTACCAAAACTCATAAAAATCCAAATCTTCACAGCGAAGAGTTGACGCTCGGCAGGGTGCGCCATCCAAGAGGCCCCATCGTACATATACTGCGAAACATGAATTTATTGTTACATGCGGGGAGTCGGCAGTTGTCTCCTGTGATACAGTACAATCGGCGCAGTGTGCGGGAGGAGGATAATGGGGGTACCAGACGTTAAGTAGTGAAAACGCATCTTCCGTGAATGCCCTTGAGAACCTTTATGAATTATTCATCCCCATCCAAACTGCCTTCTTCACTCCTATGGCGACATTGCTTTTTATATACTACTTACTGAGACAGTCAACATTTTCACATCCCATTAGGTTAGAATGGATTATACAGCACAGAGTTCACTGACTGGGGAAGAAGATGAGGAGTCCCTGAGACTGGCACAACGAGATTACAAACTTCGATGGGACTGTGGATGTCAAAGTTGTAATATTTAGCCAGCTTGATTCACATTGCTCCTCTAGGGCTTCAAATTATTCTCCCTCCTCAAAAATATTCCGTTTCATGATTTATCTCTGATATACCATTTTTTGGGTCCGTTCCTTTCTATGCCTACCAATGAATATGTTATGGAGACAACTACAGGGATGCTGAGTTAAGCAAATTCATGACATGGGCCAGTTACAAAAAAAGTAAATTTTTTTTCCCCGTGTATATTTTCATGAAAAAAGAAAAGTAATGATAATCCCCAAGTCTCTGATCATTACTTAACACTGTACCACCATACAATGTCCGGTCTCTGCAACTCACACCGGCCCCAAACAAGAAGACTGCTGTCTGTCTGTCCATGTACCGGAGAGCTATCTGCCTGACTCTGACATTTTTGTAAATTATTACAATTTTAGTGGCATTGGGGTCTGTGCCAATCCTATTACCTTTGCATTTGTTATTCTGTTCTCTCTCTACCTGTCTAGAACCTTGACTGTGCTTATAAATATACAACTAGGCACTTCAATGGGTTAAAAGCATTGAGGCCAGTCTGCTGGGCAATGTGCCAGGTAAGAAGACATCATAATATTTTACCTGTGTTAATAGAATAATATTTTTGAACCACCTGTCGCTGGTCATACCTTTGCTATCTGTCCTGGCTGGGGATACAGAGAGTTCTACGTACCTAAATATAAGAGATCACATATCAACAAATGATTATCTGCTATCTGTAATTCTGCCAAGAATTCTGCCATGCCCTTTCACCGATCAATGTACATACATTTCTGGTGTTTTTCCCACCAACTGCTAAGTGTTCCAATCTGTAAGCAGTAAGCAGTTGGCGCCATCATATGTAAGTTGAAGTTACCACAAGGTAATCTTCTACTATGCTTCCTATTTGTTACCTTTCTGCATGTGATAAATTGTAGTTGGTGCTCCCCAATGACCACATAGCCTACTCTCATGTAAACTGAAGTTCCCCATTTCATAAATTCCCTAAACCTCTGGGGGCTCAGTTTCACTGGTTATATAGTTATTTGGAATTCAGAAAATTTTAGGAAACAGAGTTAAAATAGTTTTTTAAAGTAATGTGTTGTTCCCTAACAGAGAAGGAGTTTTTTGCCAACTCTGGAAATTGATAAATCATCAAAGTAGCCATAGTCCAAAGACAGTTTTTTTTTGCAAGACAAATATTTTGTATTAAAATAATAAAATAATACAGAATCAAACATATTCATTGACATAAACAGTACAATTTGTAAGGTACTGCCTCATTCATTGAGGTTAGGTACCCGTTTAACTAGACATAAATCACCTACTTGGTGGTTTTTCGTGACTGCTCAATCTGCTTTAGATTCTCTATAAACATTACAGTGAAAGGTTTGCCTAATTTTATATAAAATGAATGATTTGAATATGTTTGTCCTTAAAGGAAATTGCACAATATGACTGTATATCCTACGGCCATCGGCCCATCTCCCATCAGTCAAGGTTCCTCTACACATTCATTCTTTCCTTCTTGTCTCATATAATTAAAGTGAAATCTGTGTGTTATTCCCATAACAATGGCTGTAGTAACATAACATGTCCTTGTCAGCATATAACAGATAAATACTCTGCAGGTGGCATTCTCAGTATTGGGTGCATGCAGGAGATTACGTTTTTTTGTCTAACCTTTACAAGTACATTAGCTGCATGATATTTGTATAACATTATCGATAAATCCTCCGTCTATTGTTCATACAGATGTGTCACTGCCGGTATATTAGAAGTCAGAGCTCTGTTATAATGTAAGGGAGGGAGCGGAGGGTTAGAATGACCGCCTGGGCACTGTTGGCCAGCTTAACATATATTGGAATCAGATCATTTCAGAAGCCTTTAACTGAATTCTTCTATTATGTAAAGAAGGTCCCATGCTTTTTTAAGATTATTAGGAGGCTGACCAATAATCCAATAAAGGAAATTTGTACTCAAAAAAATCCAAATGTTAAAAATCCTAACTGTTGTAAAAATGCTGACTGCCTGGCTGTTATTTTGATCCTCTAGTTTGTGGTCTTATTAAGAAAAAAAATACAGAAAATAGAAATTCTGATTTCAATGCATGTGTCCAGTAATAACCTCTAATAATTATCTATCAGGAGACGCATATCTGGATGTGAGCTCGCACTGTAAACCACCGCAATCCAGGAACTGTGTCCCTTGCTGCAACAAAGGAGATTAAGCAATTACCTTCTCTGCTCTGCAGCTTGGCATCCTCAGTTTCCCTATAGCTGTGCACATGCTTGTCTCAGCATCCCCAGCACATACATTGGGATTGTGTGCAGCTGAAAGAGATTTCAGAGTAAGCGCTAAAGCCAATGAGCGCAATAATTCCTAGCTATAAACTTGCCCTGCTATTGGCTACTGGTCCTTTATAGCTTCCCGGCTCCCAGGCACCAGTTTCCTGTTGCAGAATTTAGCAAGTCTAGCCTGCTGGTGAAGCCAATTGCTTGATTACCTTTGCTGCTGCTGCAAGTAACACCATTTGAAGGAGTAGACAGGGCCGCTGTATTGCGGTGAATTACAGTATGGGATCTCCAGCCAGATATGTCTATAGCCAGATATGACGAGAACGTCTAAAATAAGTCGCTATCATTTCCTGGTATATACAAACAACCTTCAACCAGTCTGCTTGGTTCCAGATCATAAGACGAGGACCAAGATCAGCCAATCGTGAGCACATTTGCTTTTAAACAAACTGGGTGGTTGCAGCTGTCAAAGTGTCTCAGGAGGCTGCAAGTGTCACAGTGTGCAAAATTCAATAAATCAACAGAACAAAAGTAAAATTCTTATACTGTATGTTCTCTAAAACAAATATTGAAATAACAAATTGATAGTATAGAGCAATTGTCATGTCATTTGACAGGCACTGATAAATTTAGTCTAAACTTCAACTGTCAAAAAACGGATAAATATCTAATTTGTTGTAGCAGTAACTGTATTTTATATATATTAGGTGCAATTAAGCTCTCAGGCATTATAAACTTTACTCATTGTTGCAACAAGGGATCATCATATATATTCCCTCTTAGCAGTTGCTGATTGTAGCTCCTGAATCATACCTGGTCCCAATTCCCAAGGTAAATGTACAAATAAAAAATGCAGAAATGGCTCCAAGGTCACATCTAGTAACAACTCAGGACACAAGACATTTATATTCGGTCATGAATATGAAAACCTTGCCGCATTTCACACATTAAAATACTCACCCATCGGGTCACTCTCTGACATGTTTGCATTCAGTGAATAGGTCAGACTACACTTGACATAGTTACCTTTAATTCTCCAATGTTTTGGTTAAATGTTACCGGAAGATTCTGAATTCAGGATATTTTTCCACTCAGCAATTGGATACAATGTACATTTTTTAAAGAAATCCATAACTTATGTCTGATAATGTCAGCGCTGATCTCAGGATGATTCTCGGAGTAAGTGTTCTTCTCCTTGGATTTGCTCCAGTCTGGTCGTCCATCTTTAAATTATCCTTACGAGGGTTGGGATAAGATTGTGTGTTGGCCCAGCAGTGCGTCGTGTTGAAGAAAACAATTATGCAAATGAGCTGCCGGTTCCCAGTAGGACCCTAATAGGATGATTGACCTATATACAGCTAATTTGTTCCCCTCCTTTATTTTCCATTTCCCTCCATCTGCAGAAGAAATTAAAACCGGTTACAGAGCTGCGTTTCCAAATTATTTATCAGATGTTAGTTTGTCAAGGTGGGCAACGAGGGGGATCTCTTTGTTTTCCACGTTCCTTAAAGGGAACCTATCACAAAAGAAATATAAACAGTAAAAATGCGAGAAAGATCAGAGATTGGAATTGTATACAGGTAGAAGCTAGGATATTTGGGATTTTGCAGGGACGCTATGATGTCTATATGTAAAACATTGAATCTGACATTCTTTCCTTCTATTATCAATGGCGGTGATTGATTTTCTACCAGAAATTGTTGGGTGAATGTCAGATTCTCTGCTTTATTATTAGACCCCATTGGCCCTGATTTATCAAAGCTCTCCAAGACTGGAGAAGATAGACTATCATGGGAGAACCTGGGTGACTCAGCAAACCTGGAATGGAGTTCATAATAATAATGTGTTATTAGGTGGCAAATATTTTCAATCCTTGACCAGATCCATTCCAGGTTTGCTAAACAAAAAGATAATGGGATATCTTCATCACCCCCTCCTTTGCACTGAAGCAAAGGTCCAGCACACAAGCTTAGGTCCAATACAGTTACAAGGAGCTCCATTACTGTCAAGAACAATTTCAAGCCAATTGCACCCCTACAAGCCGCATAAAATCACCTTTACCATTGCCTATAATTTATTAGGACCTATAACTTGCTGATTTTTGCAAGAATGTAGGCAATGCAAAAATGAACAAATTTGCACAACATGATTTACTGCTATCTGTGACTCGATCAGAATGAATTATCCTCACTTCCTGTCCTGGTGACAACAATCTCCAACAGGGAGAAACAGAAATATGATACTTATAGGGTTGTAATGCATCTCAACTCTGCTGAACCTAAGCGATTTTTTCTGTGTTGCCGAAAAAGAGTTCCCCTTCACTTCCCATCTCCTAAAATGTTGTCAGCAAGACCGGAAGTAAGGATCATTTCTCTAACAGGGTCCTGAATAGCATTACCGACCTGTCAGGAGCTGTAACCTTTCTCTATTCTATGACACACTACAACAAAGTTTTGACCAGACATACGCTTTAATAAATTCCATTTGGATGGACTGACTCTAATCCTGCGGCATATTTAATCTTTCAGACGTTGTACGACCCCATTTCTATTCTTGATCCTCCGGCTGATTGAAATGTGGCGACCTCCTAAAAAGTGTATTTAATAAGTGATTTGTGTTTCTGAAGCTCGCTGTACTTACAGTAATTCAGCCCCACTAAAACACCTTCCAACTGACAAGTCCATCCATCAGCCGCATCTAGATTGAGGCATTTAAATGTTATAAATGATCTGCGTGAGGCAAAATCATTAATCTAAATCTGCAACAAAGGAGTTGAGTCATAGAATATTTATTACAATTAATGATTTGCTACGCAGGGATCCTGGGCTCCAATCTCCATATCAATAATTCCACTTCTACATTTACTATCGATTCCACATTAGTAAAGGCTAATGAAAGACCAGAGACAGTAACGGACATTCCAGCTATTTGTTTATGAGATTGTGCAACTGGGTAGACAAATAAAGTGAATAACATGTACCGTAATTAAACTGCGTTGCTTCTCCAAAAGATGAAAATCCTATTTGTTAATGGCATGGTGCTTAGTGCTGTAACTCTGCAGGATGGAGAACCCTTCATTTTTCATCAGTGTAGTGTATAAGTCCTTCTCCATGCTTGAGTGGCTCCAGGGGACCACAATTAAACCCCAAATAGCCAATAATAGCTATAGCTGGACCTTGTCTTGTAATGCTGAAGACGTTTCGCAGCTTATCTAAGCTGCTTCATCAGTTCCAGCAGTGTATGAAATCCTCCAGTATTCATATCCGCACAGCACCGACAATGTATTCCAATCACCAAGAATGTCATTGATGTTGATTGTCCAAGACCAAAAGGCGTGAAATTGGTTGCATCGACCTGTTCTAATCACATGACATAAAATTATTCTTGGTGTCAGGAAGTCTGCATAGGTGGTAAACTTTCCAATCACATGACGAAAGAAGCTGTGATTTGTTAAAACACCTTGGTAGGGATGTTGGAAATCTAAGGACAGTCCTCAATATTACAAGTCCCAATGAATGTGAGCGACTACATACATATACAGTATAGTTACCTGGATAAATGAAAACCTTTACAGATGCCTCCTGATATTTAAAGATGGGTGGAGGTGCACTTTTTAACTAATTTGTAGGAAAGTGATCCTCTCCAATCCTCATGTTGCGAAGCATGACAAATGATTGGTTGAACTGTTTCCTTTATATTCACTTTTCAATAGAACAAATTAAATAGTTTAGAGGCTGAATTAAGTTTATGTGCAGAATAAGCTACATCTAGAGGTGCATATATCCACCCAAAAGGAAGGAAGGATGAGAAGGAAAGTAGGATCTGAAAGAGGGACACACGGGAGATATTAAGAGGGGCAGTCCCCGCATGTCAGGGAGAGGGGTAAGGTATGAAGAGGGACAGTCCCTCCATATCAGGGGCAGGTGGGAGGTATGGAGAAGGACAGTGCCTCCAAATGAAGAGTGGGAGGTATAAAGTGAGACAGTCCCTCCAAATCCGGGACATATGGAAATTATGAAGAGAGGCAATCCAACCTAATTAGCAATATGGAAGGTACACATAACTCAAAAATGTTGCTTTAGTAAGAGTTTTAGTCTCAGTAGGCATAGAGTTTCCCAGGTGGCTCCCTACAATTGGCACCTCGCCAGTCATAACCACTGTGCCAGCTCTTAGTGAACCAGTGTTTGATCATTTGACAGAATATGCTCTGTGAAATCCTCCTAATACTGCAAATTGTCTAATATATCTGCACAGCATGTGAGGAAGCGACAACTAAAGGTGAGTGGAACAAA
>NC_092871.1:1999939-2001243 GCF_032062135.1 Pyxicephalus adspersus | reverse complement strand
TGATGAGGTTATGAGTGAGGAAGTCATTAGTAGGTCATTGGAGGAGCAAAGAGAGCGCCTAGGGGGGAATTTTTCTATCAGGTCAGAAAGGTAAGTGCCTCCCTGACATTCAGGTCATTTGCTATTTGCTAGCAAATGTTTTGAATCCTGGACCAGATCCATTTCAGCATTTCTGTATCACCCAGCTTTACCGATGAAAGTGTATCCTCTCCAGCCTTGGGGAATAAATCAGCCCCAATGTTTTGTTATTCTATACCAGCAAATCCCCAAACCTAGGCTTTTGTGGCAGGATCACCAGAAATTATCCTAATAAGGTTTAGGATTTAAAAAGATGAATTACAACTTTTGGGATGGCATTACCATATGAAAGCTCATCACAGATTTTATTGTTGTCATAAACTTATAATAACTTTACTTTTTAATGAGCACACGGCTGTTTATATACCAGAAACTTAGAAATCGTCTTTAAGTACAATTATACAGTTTTGTGGTTTCTCTCGCTGTCCTTACACAACTTTCATGGCTGTAGATTAAAGCAAACTCCAAAGTTTTTCCATCTACTAAGAACTTTTTAAAGGACTTTATCAACTCCCACATGAATAGCTTGCACTCCCTGTAAATCAAGCAGATGTTTTTCACATAAATAGAAATAATATTTCTTTATTAAATGATCATAAGAACATTCTGTTTGCAGTTCTTGTGGCATCAACAGCATGCTGTAATACCTCCCAGCCTTTCAGTTTTCTGAAGTGGATTTTAATTATATTAAATGCCACTTTTCCTCCTTCATCAGTTGGTTTTTTTTATTGTCGAGCTGACTGTTTGGAGAGAGCTTTTTATTAAAGTATTTGAGGGATAAATGTTCTTGTAATTTTACAGAAAGTTGTGTGCAGCTTGGAAGCATTGGCTGTCCTTCATCTTTTTAAGTGATTATGTTTATTATCTATGGGATGTTTGTATGAATACGGGATGAATGTGTCCATTGGATACAGGAGAAAAAAATATTTCACTACAGGAGAATCAGGGTAGGTCAGGTCGATCTTTACAAATCTCAATCTTTTTAGGATATTTAAAGGCAAAATTATAGGACAAAAAACTCAACAGCTTTTGGAAGTGTCTGCACAATATGGCCAAAATGTGAACATCTGACCTGTTAATGCCACGGCATACAAAGACATCTTAGGGAATTGCGTATTGTCATCTGTTTGGATGATTTGTTTTGTTTTTTTAATCTATGGCTTTAAATCTCATTCTTTCCGGTCATTGTCCTTAACATTTAACCAGAAATGAGGATAGGACAGCAG
>NC_092871.1:1998580-1999184 GCF_032062135.1 Pyxicephalus adspersus | reverse complement strand
TGTGGGGGACATTAGAGTGTCAGCTCCTCTGTACAGAGACTGATGGGACTGGCTCAGTGTTTTCAGTTCCAGCACTGTGGTATATGTCAGAGCTATTTAAATGTAAAATAATAATAATAGACATCCCTATAAGTACCAATGCACTTGGAATACTTTGAAACAAATATTTGCACAACACCATGGACAGAAAATGTTTAAAAATTCATATTGTATGTAAGTTAGATCCACATGTAGCCCTCGGAGGATTGGAAGTGATATCAAGGTACTGCTCCAAATACAAAGGCAGGACAAGAATAAATCAGCTCTGTGATTCTGTGGGTTGCGGAGACGCTTACCATACCCTCTAATATTCTCTGACATTTAACACAGAATTCATTTCCTTATGCCAGTTACGTCTCATTTTATCAGTGTCACCTTTCATATGGGACATCAGATAGTGTGAGGATTCAGTGACAGATCTTATTATAATCCCTCACATTGTTTCACCCTCATGCCTGCCGCTGGAGATTACAGGGAAGAAAACACAAGCAAATAACCGCACATGATTGTCTGACGTCTTTTGTACTCGGAGCTCCGAGATCGCGGAGTATTCAAAAAAGTCCAA
>NC_092871.1:1996232-1997307 GCF_032062135.1 Pyxicephalus adspersus | reverse complement strand
TAAAAAGCTTAAAAACTTCCTTTTACTGGCAGAGCAAAGATATTTGTTTTATTCTTTTCATAAATTAGGGCCATTGGTATTTTTTTTAGATAGAGGAGCATTAAAAATGTGCAAGAAAAGTTCTAATGTGATAATAATCTAAAAGAAATGGAAAAATGAAGTGACCTGAATATTGCAAGATTTAATAAAATGATGAGAGACAGAAGTATCATTGCTATTGGGGGCTGATGGGTGTGATTGTCCTTTTAGGTGGTTATTTTGCACCTTCATCACTCCTAATTAATCCCTGCATTCAGCCAATCAATGTTCTTGAATGTTGGTGAAACATCGAAGCTCACTGCTAATATTTATTATTCAATGGTTGTATTTGTGTGTGATTGTTACCACCCGGCCCAGAGATCATCTGTCCCGCAGCTTGCAGCATCCTCAGCCTCCCTTTAGCCATGAAGAGATTGGCCTTTCTCAGCATCCCCTGCACTTACTCACTGAGCATCCCCTGCACTTACAGACTAAGACAGCAGCCTATCAGCAGACTAGTTCCGTAACCAATCTTGTCATGCTATTGGCTCGTATTTATACCTCATTTATTCCAGGCTCTGGCCACTGGATCCTCAGCTTGCTAACTGAGACCTAGCCCAGCTATATTCTCCCACTTTGAGCCACCTCAGCCAGACCTTGACTAATCTGGTCTCCGGCCTGCTCTGACTTGGATCTGAACTACGCTTGCCTGTTGTCTGCCCTTACTTCAGTCTGTCTGGGACCTGCCTATCACTAGCACCCTACCTAGTTCCTGACCTTGGCTGTCCTTATACCGAAGGTCTGGTGGGGAGAGCCTTGGGGCCGTGACTTGGTGTTCTCTACACAGCAAGGTAATTCAGTCCAGTGACTAGAGACACCAGCCCATCGCTCATTGTGAGTTGCTCTGGTAAAGACCGGGAGACACTTAGACTCCATGCATCCAATTAATCCTCTGCTAGGGGTTGCAGCCCTAACAATATAATAGCAATTGAGATTCAAAAAACACACAATGTGAAGAAATTCAGTCAGTTGAAAGGTGCCTCATTGGAACCCCCCC
>NC_092871.1:1992842-1996017 GCF_032062135.1 Pyxicephalus adspersus | reverse complement strand
GTACCCCGGGGTACAAAGCTAGCTCAATAAAGTCATGGGATCATCAGTTTGGTGTGGAGGAACCCGCGTGTCCTGCACAGAGCCCTGACCTCAACCCTACTGAACACCTTTGGGATGAATTGGAATGGTGAGCCAGGTCTTCTCATCCAAAATCAGTACCTGACCTCACCAAAGTCTTTGTATGTTGTACTACGAACTATATTCCACAGGAATATAATTAATCCTCCATCATACAAAGACATCCTAGATAACTGGGTTCTTCCAGCCTTGTGGTCACCGTTTGGTGAGGACTATTTTCTGTTCCCCCATGACTGTGCCCCAGTGTACAAAGCCAACTCCATAAAGACATGGGGTCACCAGTTTGGTGTGGAGCAACTCAAATGTCCTATACAGAGCGCTGACCTCCACCCTACTGAACATCTTTGGGATGAATTGGAATTGATTTGACTTGACTGGTGGATTTATTTCAATCTCTTTGCAGAAACTTCACAGAGCAGCATTGATTAAAATAGATACATCAACCTTTCTTTGGATGCAAAGAGTTTAAATGAGCAAGAATGAAATAAAAAGGCCAATGTTAAAACATATAGTTGCTTTCTTTTTTTTTGGTCCACTAGCCAAAGCCTCGACTAAAAACTTTCCCTGAACCACTGGCTCAATGACAGCTTCAGAAATTTCAAACTTCCTAATGAATCGAATCTCATTAAAACCACTGAAACCAATGGAGGAGTATCGAACCATCAGATAGGACCACACACGTTGTAACCATCTCATCTTTACACGGAAGTCTAAATGTCCAATAGCCAACCACATTGGCCTGATCAGCGTCTGATAATCCAAATCTGTTGTCGATTCATAAAGGAAGGATGAGTCAAGCTTCTACCTTCACAACCTTCTGAATAACCTTTCAACAACCTCTACAGATTGCACCCCAGCAGTTCCTCCTTTTCACTCAATCCTCATTCCGCCCTATTTGACCACTTTACTATTACTTGGGGTTTTTTCATTACCCCAGTCATGTAGCCCTTGGCCTCACAAGTTATCATGTCACCTTCCAAAATCTTCTGGAAAGTCTATGCCAAAAGGGGCCAAAAAGTCAGAGTTGATGGTTTTTCAATTGGGATGTCCAGTAGACTCATCTAGGTGTTTGAAAACATTTGGCAATCTTGTATATATGGATTTACACTCTCTAAGCCATGCCGTTTATTTAACTGGTAGTAGTTAATGATTTTAATACTCCAGAATATGAATACAACATCTTGTTATCCAACCAAATTACTCAATTTAATATTTGGTGCTAACTTTGTTACTTAATACTGATATTTTGGCCATACTGTGGCTTTTTCTCCACTTTGTGCACTTTATAAAAGTTGGGAATGTTTGATGCTGACCTCAGGTTATATAAATGGAGATACTTATAATAAAAAGCCTTCTTTTGCTGTTTTTAAAATAAAAATAATCAATAATCATAGGAGCATTTAAGTAACTCCCCCCCCCCCCCCCCCCCCCCACCTTTGCTGTGAGCCTGGTCACAAAAGGTCTGCTGATAAATGATATTCCAGCTTTTTGCTTACATATTAAAACACTTTCAGCTCCGTCTAAAATTCCATACAAGTTCAATTCTCCGGCTTAATGACCCAGAAACATTAAGTCATGAGCATTTTAAGGATATTCTGCCAAAGTCATTAGCCACCTGTTGAGCTGACGCAAAAGAAAAGTAAAATATGAAAACCGGTCAAATGAACTTGGAGCATTGCATTAGCATATATTGCAGCTTTTGTAGCACCGAGCTAATAAAGTGCTCATAAAGTCTAATTGCAAAAATAGGGAAAGATAAAATAATTTATACGTTTTGGGGGTTTTTTAGGTTTCCATAATTTCTTTTTGTTTTTGGTACAATTCTGTCCAGAAATTTATGATTGCATATCTTTTAGGTGTACTGTTGGAATGTTAGCCCTTTTAATGCAAAGCTTCCGTGGCAAATAGAAGGTTGACTTTTCCGCCAGCCCTTTGCAACTCAACACAAATATGTTTTAAAAAATTGTTCACCTTCTTACTTACCTAGCCATCTTGGAACTCAAAATTTTACTGGAATGCCCACTTACAATATTTTGGAGTGCATTGTCATAGAATTTTAAGCTTTCAGCTCTGGTGGAAGACATGGTGACATCACCCGTTACCAATAAAAAACTGGAGCATGAGGTTGGGATAAGTTTTTATTTATTCATTTATACATTCACAAATTATATTAAAAGTAATGTATGTTTTGCATGCAAAGGGCCCTCTACCTACACAAACTACATTTTAACCATTCCCCGTATTTACTGGGTTAAATTAAAAAAGATATTAATATTGGAATAAATGTCAAAAATACCCACCTAAATCTAGCAGTGTATGGCCGGTCCTCAGGTACACAAGGTCTGTAATAAAAGGCCCCCCTCTAAGTACACCTATACTAGGCAGCTTGGACAACCATTGAAAACATTTTGGGAAAATCCCACAATAGACAACCAACTTTTAGAATTTATTCTCCCTATATCCTGGGTAAATCTGTGACACAAAAAGATCTAATTTTTTACCCTGAGATAAGGCAGCGCAAATACTCACAGGCATCATATCAATCGTCTCAACATCCCTCTGATGAAGCCTTTCAGCGAAACATGTTGGGTGCCGAGACTTATTGTAGCTTGATGGACTATGACTTCACTTTGCGTTCTGTTATAAATTTCCTTATGGACGTACTAGTAGACCATTATGTCTAGTATTGCACATTGACAATCTCTGATACGTATGGTTACTACTAATACGTAAACTATCCATGATTATGCCACAAAACCTTTTTCACTTCTTTTTTTCTGGTTTCAACTACACTCGCTCCAGAGGGGTATCTGAAATGAATTCACACTTATGTGTCAAATTTGTGGTCGGCATGTACAAATTACCACTGATACCGCAAAGCATTCCTTATAAAATACTAATGTCATAGAAGGTCATCAAAAGAGACTCAGCTAATCCTAAATAGGTGGAAGCAGAGGGGGTGAGAGCGATTTGGGGGACACAAGCTATGCCAATTAGTGGCAGACATCTGAATAAGCTAGGACTATTATTAATAGCTGTGTCCTTCCTCCTAAGCAAGTTAAAAAAGAATTATTTAGAGAATAACATAAAAATGTTT
>NC_092871.1:1990038-1991404 GCF_032062135.1 Pyxicephalus adspersus | reverse complement strand
TATTTATTTGCAATTCAAAGTCTATGTATTGCATGTTATGTCTTGGCATTAATGTACCATACTAAGTTGAAGTAAATATAAACTAATTTGCACGCCATAAAACGTTCCTCTTTCCTTTATCTTTTCTTGTATATGATATTTATTGTAACAGGGCTGGCTCAAAACTAGTTGGAAGAATATAAGGAAAAAGCTTAATCTTTTAAGAAGACAAGACATGTAGACAAAATAAACCAGAGAAACAAGAATGAGGTCAGGAGAAAACAGGAGGCAAAGAGAAGAAAGCGGAACAAAAATCTGAATTCAAGAACTGATGGATAAACTAAATCTAGAGGTTGGCTTTGCAAGAAACAGCAAACAATGGCTGAGAGATGAGGAACCCGTGTATAGGCCTAGGGAAACACAACAGATATGTTCTGTGCATAAAATGCATTTATAGGTAACATGTTGGGACCTTCTACCACCTACCTTCCATATCTGGGAGCCTGGGAATTGTTTTAGGCAAAAAATGTCTGCACTTGTAGGAATTTGTTCATCTGTGCTTCGATACCTAATAAAGTTATTTATTTTTTTTATAGAAGGATTCTAAGGATTGAGAATACCAAAAAATTCCTGAAAAAAACATTTGCAAATGAGCAGGTATAAGCAGTGCCTTTCATGTCTTTGGAAACCTTTCAGAAAAACCGTCCCTGGACGCTGCATCAGGATTATAAAACCCACAATGGGCCGAACACGCCGGCAATAAAAAAGAGAAAAAACAAACCAATTTGTTTTAAAGTGGAAGTAAAGTTCAATCGTGCACAAAATCCACAACGAGGAATTTCATTCAACAGTGCAAGGACAGGTGAGTGGGAATACCAAAGTGCAAGCAGGTAACTCATTGCAGAACGGACAGCGCTTGACTCTTCTGCAATAAATGAGCTGTTTGGTTGCAATTTTTATTTGTAACATTTAGTTCTGTATTATTTAAAAGGCATTTTTAGCATTTGCAAACAGGAAAAAAACATAAATCTGCCTGCAGAAACCACAAGTCTGCACCCAGCCATCTCCTCTCACAGAGATCTCACTACCCCCTGACAAAGCATTGATTTGTTCTTCAGCTCCATCTTTGTTCAGACATCATAAAGTCATCGATAACCTCCTGGACTGAGATTGCAGTTTGGAGATTTCTGGTTGTGGATGGAAGACTGGGAAAATGCTTCCTCCTGCCTGCAGCAGACTGATGCCATCATCTCATGCTTGTCACTAATTAGTAGTGATTGGCTTCTTAATAATAAAAGGTTTTTGGAAATAAAATGTATTTCAGACCTTATTACTAAATTGAATATTTTTTTCCAGTGATTTCCATCCAATTCCAATCGGATCCACC
>NC_092871.1:1986732-1989253 GCF_032062135.1 Pyxicephalus adspersus | reverse complement strand
TTTATCATGTGGCTTGCTACAAAGTTACAATGTTGCAACCTGATCACTGGAGAAGAAGACTGAGGAAATGCTTCCTTCTTCCTGCAACAAATTGATGATATTATCTCAGCCTAGGCAATGCTACCATATTGGTTCTGAGCATCTAAACTTTATTATTCTGTTCTTTTTTCATATATTTATTTATAGACTAGCAATTTTTATATGGTTGTGTGTGAGATGTGATGATTTTATTTGTGATTAAACAATTAAGTAGTCACGGGGTAATATTTGGACACATTAGTTTATTAGTGAGTGACATTCTCTTTCTGTCCACTTGGTGATGCTGTAACAAGAGTACGAGCTGTCAGATTCAGACAAAACAAAATGCTCCACACTTAAACTAATGAAAATTAACACAGCACCACCCAGTGTAAGAATTGAGGATGACACTTAATATTTTATTAATGTGTCCATACATTCATCCATCTCTAGTTAACTTCTGATCAGTACATCTGCTCAGCTTTTGTAAGAGGGTTAAGACAAAAAACTGTCAATGATTGGAGTCTGTGTGAATTGTTTATAATCACACCCCCTGGTGTTGGAAAATGGCATAACATGATTTTATTTGTGATTAAACGGTATGAAGTAGTCATGGGGTAACATATAGACACAATAGTTTATTGGTGACATTCTCTTTCTGTCCACTTGGTGGTGCTGTAACAAGCTTACGAGCTATCAGATTCAGAAAAAACGAATTGCTCCACACTTAAACTAATGAAAATGAACACAGCAGCACCCAGTGGAAGAATTGAGGATGACACTCAATATTTTATTAATGTGTCCATACATTCATTCATCTGTAGTTAACTGCTCGGTACATCTGCTCAGCTTTTGTAAGAGGATTAGGACAAGAACTGTCAATGATTGGATTCTGTGTGAATTGTTTATAATCACACCCCCTGGTTTATAATCACATCCCCTGAAAGTGGCATAACACAATAGTGAAAAACTAAAACCTTGCATTAATAAAGACTGACAATTACAGGGATGAGAAGAATTAGAAGTTTTTGTTTCCGATGAATCAATGCAATATTTGAGATTTTTTTGTGAAATGTTAAGGTTAAAGGTTAGGTTAAGGAAAGGTTAAACTTAGGTGTTATTATGTATTCATTTTTATTGGCACCCTAATTGAATAGCCCAACTATGCATTGTAATGTGCTGTTTCGGATAAAATGTTGCATGTTTGTATTTTATTACTGTTGATGTATTGGTAGCCCCTTCAAAATAATTGAGCTTCTTCAACACAATGCACAAAAACACTTAGGCTCAATGCTTGTTAGCATACACATGATTTATGGGGTGACTTGTGGGAACATGTCCCAAGTGGACAGAGTAAAAAAAAAAAATAAACATTTAAAATACATTTCTTGTCAACCCTTCCATTGACAAAGCAAATTTGCAAAACAGCAATTTTTTGCTTCTGAAAAATGGATTTTCCTCATTATATTTTACCTTTAAATTACAATAAAATGGCACACTCTTTCACCTGGGTCATGTTCCTACAGACACCCCTGGCCTATCCAGCAGTTGCAGTGAAAATAATATGTTCAGGGGCTTTACAATCAACCTCAAAATTATTCTCATAATATTTTCACTCATCTCTATTCAAGGTAATGTCATGGCCAGTGTACTGCATGTCTCTAGATTCTCTGGATAGAGGACAACAATCAATATTATGTTGGGTGGAGAAGGATGTAATTAGATCACATGCAGCATGTTCATTCTGTGCTGCACTCTTCAGGAATAACATATCCTAATGATGAGTAGACAAATGGATTTCATTCGGCCAAGATGCTGTCCAATCAAATCTGGAATTATCTTTGTCATAAAATAATCCTGCGTTCCTGCTGGCATTACCTGCAAAGATTTTTTTTTACCTCCATATAAATAGCAGCTGAATTACTTTCACTGAATATTGCTGCAATTATTATCACTGCTATCATTTTATTATCATAATCATTTATGGGAGGGATATTTTGGGACCAGAAGAGCTCCTCTATCTGCCATTGGAGTCATTATTACCGGGATATGAGCAGGTAATTTATCTCCGGGTGTATAGAGGTGGGGGAGGGGTGGGAGTTATGGAGAGCATTGTCAGGCAAACTGCGATGAACTATCATCCTGCCGCTGATCCTTTTTTTATTTTTTTCAAATGTGGCGTATTTATGACTGCGGAAACTCCATCCAACACTAATGGAAGCAGATGCTGATGTTTATTTCCATTTGGCAGTGTAGGGTGTGCTAGCCATACGTTAGCGGCATCAGAGAGATGATAAAATAGGGCTGCGAATTCTCTCGCGGAAAACGATTAAAGGGATCTGCAGTCCTGATGTGAAATTCGTCTTATAAGGGATAAGTGTATGTGAACCGAGAACAGAAATCATATATTGCAGCAAGGGATGATCCGGCAATTTTTACAAAAATTGTGTTTTTGTGAAATTAGGGTAATTCTCTCCATTCAGTGAAAATTTGTCCTGGGAGT
>NC_092871.1:1950575-1986385 GCF_032062135.1 Pyxicephalus adspersus | reverse complement strand
TTACCCTTCCTGTTCCTGTGGCCTGTGCTCCACTAACCTTGTATTCTACAGTTAGTTCCCTTATGTGACTCCATGCTCCAATGGCCCCCTGTACTCCTATGATCCCTTGTGTTCTATTATGTGACCTCTAGCCCATGTCACTGTGTGTGCTCCCCTGAACCTTTGTGTAAGTAACCTATTGCGATCCAGAACCTCCATGCTCCATGAAACTGTGTGCTGCAGGGATCCTCTGTTTTTCAGTAAGGTACCGTTTGTGATCCAGTGATCCAATGCCCCAATGATCCTGTGTGCTCCAGTTACTTTAGTACTAAAGTGATTCTTCATGTTCCATTGATCCCTATACACCAGTGATCCCATGCTCTAGTGGCCCTTTGCTTTCCAGGGATCTTCTGTCTTTCAGTGAAGTATCCTTCATGATCCAGTGATCCCATGGTCCAGTGACCGTCCTTTCTCCAGTGATCTCCCAGGCACCTGAAAGTTACCTTTTCTAAATCTGTGTTCCACTGATTCTGTGTGCTCCACTGACCCTCCATTCTTTAGCCAGTTACCTTTTGTGATACAGTGCCCCAATTTTCCAGTGATCCCCTGCACTCCATTGATCACCTGTGTTTTAGTGAGTTATCCTTTGTGATCTAGTGACCTAATGCTCCCGTGAACCATTGTGTGTCTTCCCTTGATCTTCTGTACTCCAGTAAGTTACCTGTTGCAATCCAGAACCACCGTGCCCCAGTGACCTTGTGTGCTCCAGGGATTTTTCTGTGCTTTCATGAAGTACTCCTTATGATCAGGGATTTTTCTGTGCTTTCATGAAGTACTCCTTATGATCTAGAGACCTTATGCTCCAATGATCCTGTGGGCAAAAAAGTTACCTTTCTTGCTCCAATGACCCCCATGCTCCAGTGACCTTGTATTCTCCAGTGACCTTGTGTGCTCCAGGGATTCTCTGTGCTTTCATGAAGTATTCCTTATGATCTACTGACTTTATGCTCCAATGATCCTGTGGGCAAACAAGTGACCCTTCTTTCTCTAATGACCCCGGTGCACCAGTGATCTGATGCTACAGTGATCTTGTGTGCTTCATATATTATTTAATTATTTTGTAATTTCATAATTATAAAAGAGAAATCAGAATTTCTAAAGTGGAGGTCAGAAACTTCCTTAATTTGCCAAATGTAAAAATGGCGGCCCATTCGTCCAGTTGCAGCCATTAATGCTACTTTTAAAAAAAGCAATCACAGCAAAAGTGGGGGTCAGAATGTTTGAAAGAAATCACCACTGAACCTCATTGTGGGGACATAACTGGGCAGTCCGGCAATATTTAAATGATTATCGTGCTGATCATTACTTTATAAATAAATTTGTGTAGAAATAACAGCACTTTGCTTGTGAACATCCTGACCGCCAGCTTTAAAAATGGGGCCCTGGGTCTCACCTCTTATGCTGAAATCAGCCCTAGACTCTGTTTTCATTTTTATTTAAATTTTTTTTGTAAAACAAATTTGAGTCCATATATTAGAGATAAATTTGCTCCTTTTTCAATACATTGATAGTAAACATTTTTCCACATCCCTAAAAATATTTATTAAGAAGACATAAGGAGGGTAAAAAACCCTTTCTTGCCCGAAACTGGGTGATAAAAGACTTTTGCAGGAAATGATGTACACAGCTCCTTGCAATTTGTCACACGTTTCGGTGTCTAATACAACATTGACTTGTTCTGCCGCCTAGTGGCCAATTGTCAAAGTGTACTGTTGTCTCAGTAGGAAATGCTATTTGTATAAATGAATAATATAGTTGAATTTAGTGGGAATTGACAAGGGAATAATGTATAAATAGACCAATTAAAAGCTGAGCATGTAGGAGTGAGGTATTTACAATAGTCCATAGATACAATTTAGTTGATGTAGAATTGATTGTTTTTTCCAATGCATTACGCAGGTAATTTTCCCGCTTTTTTAGGGGATTTCTGTTGATGGAAGATCTTATAGGCTACAAGACAAGGTCAAATAATTAAGGTAAGTCAAAATACTTAAGAAACAAATCATAAATGATCCAATTGGGCACCATGAATTGTATTGAGTTTAACCTTGAGAAGGTGTTACACAACAGGTAATGTCCACAAACTGCAATCCCTTCAAATCTAAACCTTCAAGCCAGTATCCAAACTGGGCCAGCATCAAGAAATCACAAAACCCCAGAGAATAGCCACTGCAAGCAACATGAAATCATTGACAGACTACAAGAACGCAGATGACGTCCCAATCGGGAGCAGCACATTTCAAACAATAATTAAATAGCTAGGAGTAATGGAAAAACACAGGCTATAATGGCTAATTTTTACAATATGGAGTATATTAGCATTTGAAAAAATACTTTTTAGAACTTTTTTATAAATTATTGCCCAGTCTATTCATCTGAAATTCACAGCCAGCAGTTAGATTCCTTTTACTTGTTTCACTGCCTAGTAAAACAATGACTTGTTATGCCACCTAGTGGCCAATTTTCAAAGTGCACAGCTGTCACAATATGAAATGATATATGTGTAATACTTTATATATATATGTGTAATACTATAATCACCGGCAGGACGAATAATGAATAATAAAAATAGGAGAATCATTAATAAATAAAGCCCATAAATAACCCTTTCTGTTTTATTTTAGACTATGTGATGAGATCCCTGTAATGGAAGCAGATCATGGCTGATGTGAGTGATGAGCTGATTAGAAGCAATAGAAGCAGTTAACTAAGCAAAGGAGGAAGCTACAAATAACATATCTTCATCATTGTGAGCAGGAATGTTAATGTAAAGATTACTATTTCTGTGTCACAGATTTAAAACATGGACAAACATTGCATTCATTTTTTTTACCTCATTTAACATAATGAACTTACATTTTGTTATATTTTGTTTCATAAAGAGAAATCAAACCGCTGAGCCTGACAGCTCGCCTACAACTGCTCAAAGTTTCCCCTCCAAATGCTAATTTGGCGCCACCTTCATCCTGGCTTGCAGCACCGGCAGGCGAAACGCGCCAGCTCGCACCATTCATTTGCCATTCAAACCGTCCACTTTATGTCGTCATCCAGAGTCCAGAACAATAGCCGAAACCTGGGCAAGACGGTGCGCTTTCTTTTTACAAATGAAAAACTTCATTAGGCTGCCGGTGTCGATTTGTTAAAGTGCCAGGTAATGATTTTACAGATAATTAGATTTTAACAGGCAGAAACAAATTTGTATCCCGCTCCTGTTTATGGCGAGGGTAATGATGGATGGACTATCCGGCAATCTGTTGTTTTTTAGGTGCACCAAATTTCTTAATGCCCTAAAGCAAATGAAATATTACATGTCAGTAACTGATCAGTGACTGTATAAAACACATTAGTGGCTCTCCTTGTTGTGGCTTTTCTTAATCGGAGATCATTCATCATGTCAGGGAAAGATGGAGCGTCGCGGGTTATTGCCGCTATAGAGAAAAATGGACGTGAACCTGATAGGTCGAGAGGACAAGATAATATTTGGGGTTATTGTGGCCTTTATGGAAGACGGGTCAATTCTTTAATTCTGTACTTGGGAGATTGTGTTCCTCAAATTGTAATAACTTCCTCGCCCTTGTACGTATATACAATAAATATACTGTATAGATATTAAATCAATGGTGGCTTATTGCCCTTAATTGTGCGGACATGGTGAGTGTTATACTCTGCCATATTCTAGGAGTCCAATCTGCAAAATGTTTTGTCATTTCCAAAAACAAATTGAGTTAAAATCACTCGTCCTGCTGGTGAATCTGACACCCAACCTGATACACGCATCTTTGTAACCATTTAAGCTGCAGAAACTTCCATATTTCCATCCACAGTTCTAAAAAACAAAAAATGATCACTTGATAAAACCAATGCATGTCATTTTTTTACAAATATTTTTTCCATTTGTAGTTTTACTGAGCTTGCTCATCCTTCTCCTTCCATGATATTATGTAAATCCTGTTTCAGTCTTAGGGATTTGACTGATGCTAATAATTAGCATTTTCAGCACCTGACGTTGCACAAGAGTTATTGGCCGTAAATTTGTCTTGTGTGTGATGTTCACTGGTTTGTCTGCAATAAATAACTTCATGTCATGCTGAAAGAGACAACGCTGCAGTAAAGACAGTGAAAGCATAAAGTCCTTTATACAGGGAACAATGCCAGTGAGGAGAGGGTGCCATGTAATGTTCTATAGAACTACCCCATGCTGCAAGGGGGTACCAATGGGATACCCCAATGCTGACTCATAATTCTGTCCGGGGACTGGTGTAACAATGCAAAAATCATTTGTTTTACTCAGCTTACTTTCACCTAATTTGCTTGGTAGTTGTTAGAAGGAAAGGAATAGAAATTACCATACTAACCCAATTCATTCAGTTTTAGAAAGGTCATCATGCTGCCCGCTCAACCCGTTTTTCTCCTAAAAGATAAAATAGCCATATATATTGCTTTTTGCAAAATCACCATGGCACTGCTGATGGGACCCTGTGAGGACCCCGTCAATGATAAGCGTCTACATTTGCAAAAATGTCCCTTTTATGGTCTTGCAATTGAATATTTAAATATATATATATTGTAACACAATATATGTTACAATATTTGAGACAATGAGGGCCCCTGTGTTGCTAGGCAAAGATTTAGACCACGGTTTCTCTTATATTGCTACCGAAGTTAAACCAGCAGTGATTTGCTTGCAGGAAACCTTTAGGTTTAACATTTCTGTCCTGGGGATGATTTTACTGGGAATCCATAGAAGGGTGAATTGGATTCCCAATTCTGGGTCCCATGCTTTTCCAAGACCCAAATGCTTATTTAGCACACCTAGGGCTGTGTTGGGGTAAGCCAGTAACTTTGGGTTTGTGCTTGTAAATGGAGAAGTGTTGGTTTGGAAGTGCAAGCAGCACCATGGACACACAATGGCAGAACGAAACTGTTTTTAACAAACCAAGACCAAGAAATCAACTTTAATAGTCAAGGGTGTTCACAAATAAAACACACTGTGCTTACAATTATATCAGTAGGTGTTAAAGCAGACATATCACCCAATTATTTGCTTTATATAAAGGGTAAATAACCTTTTTATAATAGAAAAAAGTAAAAAAAATATCCTTTTTATCTTAAGGACACTTAAAAAAAGTGAAGCCCGCTGTGGCTGTAAAGACTTAATGGGAGAGCAGAGCCTCCTGGGATACATAGGTCACATATCCTTCTGTGCATGCTCGATGGCGGTGCTTAAGGCTTTTCCCTCCAATGGTGCTGATCTCACACATGCGCAGATCGGCACTCCCTAATAACAGCACGATATGTCACCTGATCTCACGCCAGCACAATGTGAGATTGAGTAATGTAGGCCAATGGTGGAAGAAGATGGCAGTGCCAGGAAGAAGGAGGATTCCAGGACGGCACAGGACCAACTCGAGACTACGTATGGAGGGATCAGTAAAGGTAAGTGGTGTTTTCTATTGTTGTCTGTTCCGCTTTAAGGATGAAAGAAAATGTTGTCAGTCCAATAATTATACCTAAAAGTAAATATTTGGAGCTCTCGTGTGAGTAATAAGATAGAGGACAGACAAGGTCCACAATTTTCTGGACAGCGTCCGGCCAAGTTTAACACATCTTAGTGCGTTTTAAGAGACTCCGAAGGTAAGGCCTGGAATGCGCACATGATAAAATATAAAACAATTAACTGTTGTGGAATGAAATAATTAATCCCACGCTGAGTTTGCATTCAGGTCAGAACAGTTATAAAAACCTGCGCTGCTTTTCCCTGCTAGATGAATGCAAATGAGTTTCCAGTTACGCTTCATTATATCCTCACAAAATATTGAGCGCCACAAAATAAGTTTTAGGTTGTTTTGCATACAATTAAATTATCCAACAAGAGGGAACGTGCATCTCCAAAACGCTCTGCTCAAAATAAAGCTAAAAAAAACCAAATAATTGAATGTGGGCCAGGAAGGTATTTGAAGGTCTAAAGGTGGCTGTAAATAAATAGATGATGGCCAGGTATGTGGCCATGCTCTATAAGACATCAGAAGACTTTTCACCAGGCTTAAATTCACCTAAACAATGGAATATTATGAGGATTACTTGTAAATAGACAAATCAATATATTGCTTTTGTGCATTAGGAAAATGTAACTCTATTGGTATTGTCTATTTCCTTATGGCTGCCCTGGACAATTTTGTAGGTAGGTTACCAATTTAAAAAAATTTGGAAAGCTTACGGTGCAAAGGCTGAAAGGAACCAAAAAGCCCTCCTAAAACTGAAGTTATTTACATCTTAGTGCACAAATATAATAATAGGTTTATGTTTTATTTTGGGATTGTGGCAAAGCTATGAAATTATTTTTTTATTTGTATGTTTCCGGTAAACTTTGGCTTTTTAATGGAACTAAACTAAAAACTCACTCTGACCTTTCTTTCCACGGAGCCCCTCATTTTTCCGGGACTGTCTTGTTTGGGTCCCGCGCCGTCCTAGAATGCGCCTTCGTCTTTAGGGCCGGGGCCAATCTCGCACTGCACAGCCTGCTGTAATTGGGGAGTGCTGAACTCACATGTGTGAGATTTCTCATTTAATTTTTAGAGAAAAAAGCTGTTTCAGAGTAGCACCCAGATGCCTGACGTAGGTACCCCAGAAGGGTCTGCACTCCCATTCTGAACTGCTGTGGTGATAAAGACAAAAGGCGAGGGGCTTCACTCTTCTTTGTTGAAAAAAGGGTTAAAAAAATGAATTAATTTTTACTATACATAAAACAGTTGTCTACCTTTTTATGTAAAGCAACAATTCTGGTGATAGGTCCACCCCAAGTGATTTAGTGATTTAAGTGATGCTCATGTAATATTATTGGTTCCATTTTTTCAACTTGCTCATCATTTTTTTCCTATTGTTGATAACCAAATGCAGAATGATATTTTTGTGTATAATATTGCTCTTGAGTTTTTATTTTTTTTATAAAATAGGAGGAATAAAAGGTGACCAAAGGTCTATTCTGCAATCTTTTTTGCAAAATCATCATGGTACTGCTGAAGGGACCTATCCATGGAAAGTATCTACATAACATGGACCTCTTCACTCTGCAATAAAGAAACCATTTTCTGGCCTTACATTTGAAAATTGAAATATATATATTGTAACACAGAGACAGGGAGGTCACCTGTGATTCTAGGCAAAGAGTTGGATGGGCCATGTGTGTCTCAGATATTGCTACCAGCAGCTATTTGCTTGCAGGAAACCTCTAGCTTTCTCTGCTGGTTGTTTAACTGGGAATCTGCAAGGTTAAGGTAAGTTGGATTCCCAATTCCAGGTCTTGTGTTGTTCCTATGCCCAAAGGCTTTTTTTAGCACATATGGGGCTGTATGGGTTTGAGCCAATAACTCTAGGTTTGTGCCTGTAAATGGAGAAGTGTTGGCTTGGAAGCCAGCCTCAGCAATTTATTATTTTTGATAACCAGGAGGCTGTTCCTTTGATTTAAAGATCTCTAATGTTGCTGAAACCCCCTTGAGAGGATGTTTTGTTTGTGTAGCATTTTTGCATAATTAATACGAGCAGTCCTAAAGAAACTGGTCGCCTGGAGTTGCCTCATTGCTATCCTACCATTTGATGCTAACCCTCAACAATATATAGTAGATTTCGGGGGCAATAACTGCATAGGGATGGGGTATGTTGTTGGGGTGTTTCCAGGCCACACTTCAGCTCAATCTTGGGTGAGATTCCCTCATTGAGAGATATTCTTATTGGGTCATCCACCATTAAAGTAATGCAAACACAGGAGCCCATTATACTGAGATTGCTCATGTGCTTCTATAAGCCTTTAAACTATTCTATTCAAAAATCAGGTTGAGAAGGGATATGACAAAACATTGATTCCTTCATAACACAGAACGATATGAAAATACAAAAAAGTTTGCTTAAATCTTTGCAATATATATAGTTTACCTAGAGGGCTTTGTTTTATCCCAACAAAACCGCAGCTACACCTAAATAATACAATTTGCTCTCTGGTTGCTATGGCTTATTGCACATAATTGCCTTTGGTGCAATCATATTAAATAAGCCTCAAAGACTTTGCTAAGCAGCTCAATGTGCGATATTCAACAACAAGCAATGGTGTTTTTTCCGGGACTTTATTCTAATGGAGAAATGCATTTTTAATATATTTTTGGTTCTACTAAATTATAGACGCTTCAATCCAGTGTAATGTCAGAGAATAATTTACAGGCTTGTCAAGTCCCACTCTTTCCCTGAGCCACAGGCGTCTATCGGCACTCAATGCCTGGCCCTCCTCTGCCTCTGAAACCGATTAATCCTTCTGTTCTCTTCTGACATTCGCTGCAACAAAGTTGAAATTAGCAAACTTTGCTGTGAGGGTTTTATGCAGAGAAAATGTATAGATTGCTCTGAAATTGAAATAACTTGCTGGAGAAGAGAACTCGTCCATGTTCGCCTTGGTAATTCTAATTTATGTGAGGCGTCGTCACCAAACTGGTGTGCAAAACCAGCGGAGATACTAGGGAGTGGGTCTGCTAAACTGCAACTGGTCAAACGTTTATAGGACCTACTGATGGATGCAAAGAGGTTCTTCCAGCCCAAACCAATTAACAGGCATAAGCCAAAAAAAGACCCAATAAGAGGACAAAGAACCAGTCACCAATATCGGCAGTGGTATCCCGGTAGCTGATCCATCCCCGTTACTGACCTACCATGCCTTGTTCTGTTCTCTGGATGGAGGTGACCATCTTGGTGGAGGCACAAGGTTTTGCTTCCCTCCTGATGGTAATCTGATGACTACTAGGGTGATAAACCAGCTGGGGAGGTGGAGGACATACAAACAAATGGAATTTATTAAATCTAAATCAGGGAAATCTTGCATTTGGGTTCCTCAGTAAGGTTAGGCAAACCGAACTTGGTTTTATAGGTGAAGAATTTAATGGACATTTTTTAATATTCACGGCACCCAAACTTAGCATTGAACATGGGAACCAACTTCCAGAAGACAACAGTATGACAAACTTCTCTTTCTCAAACTCAAAGGAAACAAAGGTATCCCATTCCTTCTGGAAGGGGAATTCACATTCCTTCTGCTCTTCTCCCCAAACATTGTTCTCCGGCAAGATGTAGATTACTGTGTTGGCGATTCCAGGGAGGGCAAAAAGGGAAATAAAGTTCAGCTGCAAGTTTTCAGGATCTTTCCCCGAGAATGGCAACTATTTCCTTCAACCCTGCTTCTTCTGAAACGAGTGCCATTTCTAATAGGAAAACTACTCACCAAAAAAGGGAAGGGTTAGGAGAAGGTAGAGCGTGCAGCAATAAATCTTGTTTTATATGGCTTGGAGGGCAAGATTGAAAATACAATAAATACCATGCTCAGTCATGTATTTGCATTTTTAATCATTCAAAAAACAAGGGGTTTTGTTTAGGTTTTCACCAGACCATGCAGCATGCACCCTTGGTGACCAGGAAAACGGGGCAGCAGATGTGTCCCCCACTTCTTCCTGTACCATGCCTTTGGGGTCCCCCAATATTGAGAAATATAGCCTCCTGTTCGGAGGAGAATAAATAAGATATTTGCACCCTCAACCAGAGGAATAAGTGCAGGAGTACACTAGCATCCCCTCTCCCTTTATTAAAATAGAACATAAATACTTACTGCTTTTTGAAAATATTGTTTATATCCCCAGAAGTAAATCTACATCAAGCACATCATCCATTGATATTAATAACGTCCATCACAATGAGCAACCCATCAGATTCTTGCATCCCCGGAGCTATGGTAATACAATTTATTACAGCTGAGATATGGTCAAATTTCATTCCACTCAACGTCATGCAATGGTTTCCTATTATCCCCACGTGACCGCACTCATGTGTGGGCCTAATAAAGCGGGTCATTGCACCGATCGAAAGAGGTGCTACTTAATCTGCGCGTTCTAATCTGTTTTAATGTTTTGCATTAAGGTTGCTTTAATGGGCCGGCCACTTTCCTTCCTGCGTGCAATTGGAACACTGGCTCCAGCAGTAATAAAAGGCTTCCTTTAAATGAGTTCATTACGGCGCCTTATATAAAACATGCTTAGACTACATATTTAACATAATATTTGCGGTAATGACTTTATTTCTGTTCTAGTACCTACGGTTTGTTATTGGTCCCAGCAGACGCAGTGATTCCCCCACAGAGTGATTCCGCGGTTTATGATATGTGTCCTATAAATATGGACTCTTTTTAATAATTTAACAAATATGAAATTAACACTCAACAGGTCTGATACCGGAGAATTTTATATGAGAACATTAATAATTAAGCATTCTTTTAGTATTGTCAGTGTTCTCTACTATTTTGTCATTTCTTTATATAGGCCAATTAATGGGTAACAGCCGCATTCACGAAAGGGCTTTTCACTAAATGGGTTTTCTCTGGTTGTGTTTGCATGTACTAACGTCTTTATTTATAAAACCAGATTCACTGAAATGTTTTCACTACAGTGGATCTTTGTTTTTTGTTAAATGAGTTTTCTCTGGTTGTGTTTGCATGTTCTAACTTCTCTTGCTAAATGAATTCACAATGATTTTGCACCTATCGGGTAGCTGAAGGATTTTGAAGTAAAATGTCAGCGGCCCTTCTGCTGATATCTGGTGATATTCGGCTGCTGATGAGCTATTGGGAGTTTGGGAAATATAGGAAAGTGTGTAAGATTTTATTGGTTGTAATTTCCCAAAATAAAAGTTCTGAAATAATTATTTTTCTATGAAAATGTATATTTTCTTAAGTTTTTTCTCTGGCCAAAACCTTTTTTTACTTAAAGGTCCTTCTACTCCCAGAATGTTCCTACATGGACCTTGGCTTTTGTCACAATGAAAGTGTCGTAGTTTCTGATTACTTATATTGCAAACAATCGCTCCAATTGTAATTATTATCCATTATTTATATAGCACTGACATATTAGGCAGCACTTTACAAAGTCATGTCACTAACTGATGATCAAGGGACTCACAGTCTAATGTCCCTACATAGTTATATGTTATTACAAAGTCTAAGGCCAATTTTGAGAGGAATCTACCTTAAGTTTTTGCCTTTGCCTGTGTACCCAGGAAAACCCACAAGGAGGACATGCAAACTCCATGCAGATAGTATGATGGCCAGGATGTTAACCTGGGTACTAGCACTGCAAAGAGTGCTAACCTCTGAGCCACCATACTGCCCTACTGAGGTCCATTTAGGATTTATTTCCCCTTCCCTTCCTACTCCCAGATCTTGCTACAAATCTTGCCACCCTCATTCATTTTGGAAGAAGTATTTTTTCTCTTAAATACACAACATTCATTGTTGCTTCCAACTATTTATTCAGCAAAGGGATTCTCTTGTAGATTAGTGTTTCTGAACCCGGGTTCCCCCTGAAATTGCTAGAGGTCCATTAAGCAATGAGCAGTTTGTGCCTCTCAGGTCAATGTAAGTGACCCCAATGATCTTTTTGGCTATCTGTAAGGGTAACATTCCTCCCAATGGCCAGCAATGTAAGAAGCCATTCTTCCCACCATGCTAACGTACTGTGAGCTGTGGATATAGTCATTATAGAAACCCTGAGAACCTAAAAGTTATTTCAAGGGTCCCCCATATTAAAAAGATTAAGAAAAACTGAGAATGAAGCAGTGCCTGGTGACCAATAAACTACATTTTCCTGGCGCCACACATGGTTACGAGTCATAAGGGGAGCCCCTTGCACCCAAGGGCCCAATTGTATATACACCCTCTGTTCTTATTGCACTTCCACAGCCCCTGAGCCACTTCCTAAAGATAAAGAACACCCCAAAAATTTGCATGGCAAGACCCATGACCCGGTGACAGTGTATGTTTTTAGCAGTAACAACATTGCAATGAATTCACTGCAGACCAAATATATCAGTGCCAGCTTACAGAAGGGATGGGAGCTGGAGGAATCATCCGGTATCCCTTGTTTAGGTAACTTTTAAAAGTGAATGCAAATAAAATTACCAGTTCTTCTTCAATTAATAAACTGTATTTATATAGCGCCAACATATTACACAGTGCTGTACAATAATTAAGGGTTGCAAATGACAGACAGATACAATGACCCCAGAGCCAGTAGTACAACTTTCATTTTGCCTCTTGTGATACTTATTACTTATACTTGATATTTATTGCACAGTAAACGATAAGGGGTTTACATTGGGTATATTAAGCTCCATGGCGGTATTCCTGAGTGTGGCTTGGGGTTAATTTTTAGTACCAAAAGCGGTAACGCCGAGCCACACTTAGGGTGGAACTATAAAGGGCTTATCTGGTCTCCACGAGCCCGTTGCGTCCTCTGGCGATGCCCGCTCCAGCATTTGAATCCCCCGGTGATGCCCAGCATCCGCGTCCCTTGGCCTTCACATGCTGGGGATGCGGGACCAGGGGATGCAGATGCCGGGCGGGCAAGAGACACATAAGTGGCGGTGCACTGGGTGTGGAACCTGGCGGGTTTGAAAATAATACGTTTTTTTTAAATGGTAAATGTACTGCTTTAAATATACTGATATAATCAGACTGCCAGGGAGGTTAAATAAATACATAGTCTGATTCTTCTTTCATTGGGGAGTTATCCATCAAGTAGGAAATTAGGTAAACCAATTTTTTCTATTTTTATACAGAAGAAATGTTAACATCCAATTTTTTTATTTGCTATCTGGGTGTAATTGGGGAAATGTACTTTCTATTTCTGTTTTAATGTCAAATGGAACATTTTTAATTGCTAATAACTATCTGTCCTTGGCAACAGTGGTCACTTGAAAAAAATGGAATGGGCAATGGGCAAATATCTCCAGCAAGAACAAGCTTGTCCATCATGGCCTACAATGTAAAGATTAGAGATGGGGGTCAGGTGTGATCTCCTGGGGCCACTGTGAAAGATTCATCTCCTATAGACTTCAGTAGGGTTCTGCAAACTGTAACGAACCGTCATCAAACCCTTCATGACTTGACATGGACATCATTTAATAAAGTTCAGCAAGACTGGAGAGGATAGACGTTCTTGGGTGACCCAGCAAACCTGGAATATACTTCCTAAAATCATTTGCTATTGGTTGGACCAGATCCATTCCAGGTTTGCTGGTTTACCCCAGTTTTTCAATGAAAGTCAGTCTTCTCTCAGTCCTGGAGAGCTTTACCAAATATAGTAAGATCCCTTATAGAGAAATAAATAAAACCTTTCAGTTTATAAAGCGTAATGTGAGTGAGTACACCTGAAGCTTAATGTCTGCTGTGAAGTAAATTTTATTACATTTGCTTTGAAAGATGAAGTTCTGTCATGTTCATTCGGAAAGAAGATGAATATGTGTTATTTCTCATACTCCAAATGTGTGGATATTCTTGATCTAATACTAAGTACCTATAATGCAGGGATGAACCTGAAAGAATGACTTGGTAAAAAAGTGCTTCTGAAAAGAAATGTTTTTTTTTTGCTCACCATGCCATGTCCAGTGTCTCATGCCAAGTGCAAATGTAGCCTGGCCTCACCAACCAAGTCACCCCGATGGAATCTGGCTGCGGCCGATATTGTCAGGCATAGTGGTAGTGCCCCTCAGTCATATCTGCAACCCCCCCAAAAAGGAGATTTTCTGACAAAGTTTAAACTCTGTGAACCAAAAATGCATTAAAGTGAAAATAACAGATTCTCAATAATTCAAATTGATTATTAGTCCTTATTATAAGAATTCTGTGATGATCAAAACGCAAAGACTTTTATTTTGGATATCTTTCTAAAAATCCTTGTTTTATTCAGTATAAGATTCCCCTGACATATTGCAGCAAATTTTTTATCCTATACAGCCAAACTTTGTAGACAACTATCTCACCTGTATCAGTTTATTGGACATCTCTACCAAAAGCCCATTGATTTGGTGTGGCTTTCCCTTTGCAGCTACAACAGTCTCCATTCTTCTGTGAAGGCTTTCTGGAAGATTTTGTAGTCTGTATATGGAAATGTGTGGCCATGCAGACAAAAGAGCATTTGTAAGGTCAGAAAATTATGTTGGACAAGACAATGCTGATGTTGGCCAATCTGTATCCAAGTGGAATCCAAATATAGTTAATGTCTGGGCTCTGTGCAGGACACCTGAGTTCCTTTACGCCAAACTGGTGACCCCATGTCTTTATGGAGCTGGCCTTGTACCCCGGGGTACAGTCATGGGGGAACAGAAAAAGGGTCTTCTCCAAACTGTTACCAAAGGGCTGGAAGAGCACAATTGTCTACAACGTCTTTGTATGATGGAGGATTACCAGGACCCTTCACTTAAGAAAGAACATGTGTGAGGTCAGGTACTGATGGTGGGAATTGCCCCCATTGGTGAGGTCAGGTACTGATGGTGGGGAATTGCCCCCATTGGTGAGGTCGGGTACTGATGGTGGGGAATTGCCCCTATTGGTGAGGTCAGGTACTGATGGTGGGGATTTGCCCCTATTGGTGAGGTCAGGTACTGATGTTGGGTGAGAAGACCTGGCTCACCATTCCAATTTACCTCAAAGGTGTTCAGTAGGGACGAGGTCAGGGCTCTGTGCAGGACACTGAAGTTCCTCTACACCAAACTGGTGACCCCATGTCTTTATGGAGGGGATTTTGTACCCCGAGGCACCGTCATGGGGAAAAAAAGAAAAGGTCCTCACCAAACTGTGACCATAAGGCTGAAAGAGCACGATTGTCTACAATGTCTTTGATGGAGCATTATCAGGACCCTTCACTGGGGACACTAAACTTGTCATTTTTAGAGGGTCCTCATATGCTTGGCTCTATTAGTGTAATGGTCAGGTATCTACAGCCATATAGTGTAAACTTTTATGCAGAAGAGATGAAGAAGTATTGAGTAGAAGTTAAAGCCAATGCCTATGAAAAAGATTCCTTTCACAAACCTATTTTACATCCCCCCATAGCTTTATCATTTTCCCTTCTGTATTGTATAGTATATGCCATGGCATAAACTAGAATTCCCCTGTAAAGTTTGATACTTTGCGTCCCACAGTTGCAGCAATCACTATTTGCGCTTTAAAGAAAAATGGTGTGAAAATCATAAAATATGAACAGTGACACTTCTTGCAGGTTTAAAGCATTTCCTTTTTTTTTTCAAACCTTTTCACAGTTTCTGCAAACATTTTCACAGCACCGGCCAGAAATGTTGTACACAGATCATAGAATTTTAATAACCTGTAAACAACTTCTTCTAACGGGAAAAATCTTTGCAAATAGTGCGAGGGTGTCTCTCTCATTTTCTCTTTTCCCATAGCCTGTTATTATAAGCCGGTATGATTTATAAAATTTGTATTCATTTAATTACATTGCATGAATAATTTTCACAGCCTAAGCCCCAGGTTATCAGGGAAAAAAAGCTTTAATTTCATAAAATAAAGTTTGCAACATGAGGATCCATTAGTGTAGGGTTTCTCTTATGAACTGATCTGTTTAAGCTCACGGCAGTCATAAAACATCCACACAAAAGCGATAAATAAACTGAACTTGTCTTAATAGAATGTGAGCAGCTCTTTAATGACTGGAGTGTCTCCCCCATGGGGAAGGGACATTCAATCAACTTCTGAGAGCTGTAAATTGGGCTAATAATATTGACACAATCATCGCATTTAAATATTCTGCATTTTTTCTTTATGTCTACCCTTACATAAAAAATCTCTTTGGCACTTCAGAATCAAAAAAAAAAAACATTTAACATTTTCATGAACATAAGTCAAATAGATGATCATGCTCAGGTTAGGTTCAGGAAATGTTCCTTGGGGTTCTTGTAACTACATGTTTGGGTTGAATTATCTGGGAGAAAAATCATCTACTCTAAGGATTTAACTGTTTTGAGGTATTTTCTCTTCTGAGCAAACATTCTTAGAATATGTTGAATCCTCCGCTGTATATATTTGATTCTAAGTAAAAGCAGCCTGAGAACATTGGTTTGGAAGACAAAATACCCAATGACCATTGGATCCTAAGGGAAAATAGCCAAAGAACATTCATTAAAGAGAAATTAGCCTACGGATATTCAATTCTAAGAGAAAACATTTACCTAAAACCTTTTCTCAGAAGAGAAAATTCTTTAAACTTTTTGTTGCTACCAATATTTCCCCAGTCATAAATAGTAGTAGTATTTGCTGACAAAGTTCAAACTCTGTGAACCAAAAATGTTTTAAAGTGAAGAGAACAGATTTTCAGTAGTTTATATGGAATTATCGGTCCTATCAGTCCTTATTACAGGAAATCTGTGCTGAACAGAATGCTAAGACTTCAATTTTGTATATCATTCTAAATATTCTTGCATATTTTAAATATTATCGGGTTCCCCTTGGCAAATGTTCCCTTATGGCTGTGCCAAAATCGGCATGTACATAAACCCCTCGGTCATAGTTATATACAACCATGCGGTCACATTTATTGGCTTAGGAAGGTGCTACCCATCTGCACCCATCTCCAACCCCAGTGCATGTGTTCCAGGCTTACCTGTCTCTATAGGGTGCCGGAAAAGTTCAAATTTGAGTTTGCACCACCTGGGGTAAAAACTGATTGAGCACAGTTTGTGCTGAAATGGCTAACAGAGTGCAGTGGGGTCATTATGGAGCTAATTGACCCTGGAACCCAAACATAAAGAACCTGTCACCTGCACAATGCTATCACATAGAGAGCAATCTTTCTTATCTCTACCCAACCCTGACATATCATGTTCACATTGATCCCTCACTCCCAATTCCACTGAATTGCAGCTGTCACAACAAACAAGGATTTGCACAAAGCAACAAAACCATTCTGCATTCTGGGTAAATGTCTTGCAGCGTATGTACCCAATACTTGTTTTCTTTGCAAGGCTAAAGCAGCAGACTCGGGAAATGATACGATACTGGTGGATTGTACAGTAATCTGGTCCACTGTATTGGTAATCTGTAACAAGGACACAAACAAAGTTTGCACCGTTACCGCAGAACTGCAGTGCTAACTTATAACTGCTCAGGGAGACAAAAAAAAAAAAAATAACTATTAAAAAAAAAACCCTCATGTACCTGTCACAGAATATAATTTAAAAATGTGCCCTAAAGGAAAACACATTAATATTACATCTCATAAAAAAGAATTTAGAAAGCCTTTTTATTAGACTGCAGTCACTAACCCTATTTACAGGCTTGGATTACCATCTAGTGGCCAGATGAAAATATTCTTCCTCTCCATGTTGAAAGTTATCGGTAGTGTTGCTTGTACATGTGGGTTGGATTAATCTTTGGCTTCAGCTTCAGACTTAAGTTTACTTTGCCAACTAAGCAACATTTGGGAGATCTGAGAACATTTGCTCACTGCGGCTACTACTGTTTGTGTACAAGGGGCTGTAAGGTGTTTTCTGACTGCGAATCTTTGCTGTCAACCAGTCCCTGGGGAAAAAAATAGTTGGATCAGTTGCAAATTCCAACCAAATTTGGAAATTAAGTTTGCATAATTGATATTTTTTTAATGAGCCGTACTTTATCTGTCAATGACAGATAGCTCAGCCAATCCAGCCATCGGATGATGACAGCTGTCATGGTCTTGTAGCTGAATTGGTTGACAGAATGACAGCTGTTATAGTTCTGGAGCCTACTGCCAAACGATGACAGCACATATTGGATCGCAACATAGATTGCTAAAATCCTGATACGAGGTCGGAATTACTCATCCCATCTGGGACACAATTGATGATGATTGCAACTGTCCAACAACCACTCCCCCTGAAAAGAATTAAAGTGTTGTTTGCCTGTGCTGTTAAACGCAGTTAAACATTCAATCAACCATGCCCATTGTCAATGGATGGAAATGGATTGCCTGGTGGTCCCCTTGACAATCACCAGCCAATGATCACCACCATTTATATTGACAATGGTATTTAAGCCCATTGTTAACCAATAGTAGTAATGGCCTCCTGGGATACGTAGGACATGCGCAGAAGGAGCTTTTTCTTCAATGGGTAAAACAAATGCATGCGCAGTAAGTTCAGCACCTGATCTGTGAAGTGTGAAATCTGGTGACGTAAGAAGAAGACGGAAGAAGGTCAAAGAAGATGGCAGCTCCTGGCACTTTCTCTGCACCAGGACGAAAGAGAATACCAGGAGAACACGGGACCGATCCAGGAAACCTCCAGAGGGATCAACGTTTTTGTTATTCTGTTTACTTCCTCTTTAACAATTGTGTTAGGGAGCACAAACAGTATATTGGCAACGGCTGGAGGATAATGATTGTAAACTCTTCTGGGCAGGGTGCTCCCCTCCTCCTCTGTCATTGTTTGTATCTGTAATGTTGGCATTTTAAAATTATAATAATAATTCAAAGTGAGTAATGATATAAATCTCAAGTGTGGTGCAAATTATCATCTAGGAGAGAATGCCTCTCACTTTCTGTTGTTTCCACATAAGAGGAAGTGTTAAAGCATAGTACCAAAGTTCCTGCTTTTTACCCATGGTGTTCACATCCATTTTCTCATTCTGGATATAGACGAGAATTGCATAGCCTTCAGCTAACATCATTGTGCATACAAGAGAACTGTCCTCAAGCCTCCTGGAGTGTGACATGGATATCTTAGGAGGCTTTGGGGAATTCTACCCACAGTTGTAAACTCTTATGCATTGGCTTCAACAGTAGGCCAACTATTGGTTAAGAAACTAAAGCCAATTTCCAATACCAAGATGGCGGATCAGGAGAGAGATGCATTAGCAAAGACACAACTGAGAAGAAGACAATGATGGATTCACTGGTTAAATATGATCCTGCTTGTTTGACTAGCAAGAGAGGAAAAAGTCGTTGGCAATACATTTTCATGGGAGAAGAAGATTAAAGGGGTGTTTGCCCCACCCTGCTTCTGTATCCAAAACTAATGTAAAATATACTTTATTGTCTTAGTAAGTCTGAACAATTCCTACCATCTGTCATCTAATACTGGATGGCCAAATTCCTGCATGATCCTGGGTGTGACCAGTTCTCTTTATGGGTAGGATTGTGCTGCATAAATTCATTATAACTATGGCGACTGAGGCACTACGTGTGATATGAATATCATAGAGGAGTGAAACCTGATGGCCTTCTATTTGCACTGACTCAGAATTTAAACTAAAGCTGAAGGTGTTTTTATTACATTATTATTTTTATGCATATGATGTTATACTCGATGAAGTGGTTGGGCTTTTGGCAATGTGATTTACAGCAGACGATCGGTGGAATTCACCTCCGGGAAGCTGAAGGATCAATGATTGTTCATCTGCCTACCCGTGTGGTCTGCATGTTAATTTAGGATGGTCAAAACACAGAACACATCTGACACCGGCAGCAAAGGGTCGCCGGTGTGGTAAGGAGGTCATTTGGCATTGCACCAAGGTGTCTTCAGTGCCTTTATATAAAAAGATGGCCTAATATTGGACTATAGATTTGCTAAAAGTTTAAAGTGGACCTGTCATTTTATATTTTTATCAGGCTACAAGTGTGAATGCTCACTGTTTGTGTAAAGCATTTTTCAGACATGCGGTCCAAAACATCATGGTTGGCCAAACCCAAGAGCCTTTAAAAGCACCCAGGAGCAGTTTTGTCGTACAGTTGTGGTGCGGTTTTCTGCACTGCAAAGGATTATGGACCATTTCTGGTTCTCTATTGCAAAGGGGGTTTATCTTCAATTGGGTTTATCTTCAGTTCAATGCAGTGGGCACGCATCCCACTCAACCTATGTGCCATGAGGCTGAGGGCAGTTGGGGTTCCAGTTCAATATTTTCAGGAGGTTGATGGATCGTTCTCAGTCCTCCAACAGCAATCGCAACCACTTTAAAATTGCTGTGAGCTGCGGGTGTAGGTGGTCGAATTCAAGTCAATGGAAATGGCTGGCCTCTCAAAGACAGCCAGTAGCTACATGTTGCACCCAGAACCCAGTGCTCAAAGCACAGAAACGCAACCATAGGTGCACAAAAGGGTTTATACCAACTCTTAATGGGAGCAGTTGGTAGCGCGGTTGAGCATGCGGTAACTGTTGCGATATACAACACTACTGTTCCAGGATACAGAAAGGTCCAAAACATTGCCATAATTTGTTACTGTTCTTAAGGAACTCAAAAGTTTTGGTGGCCCATTAGTGGAACAAAATCAAGCTGAGGAGCACCTGCACTGCTATTAGTTATAGGTCGTGTTAAAGGTGCGTTGTGTGGGTACATTTCGTCATCCAAACATCTCCACCGCTGTTTAATTTGCCCGGCAGCAAACTGTCACATTTAAATATATTCAAATATAAGCAACCCTGGGACTCTAGGTACACAATGTCTGGGCCTCGTACACAAGATCCGAGTGTACCTGCGAGGCTCGTAATCCACGCTTCATCCAACAGCCACAACATTAACATAAATTAGCGCTGTTTTATGTTAAAATGGCTCGTTAGCAAGGCTGCAGGAGCAAGGCGCCGGGCCCTCCTGTCATCAAGACATTTAACAACCTGCCGCAGGAGAGGGATGTTCAAAAAGTTGCAGCCTTATTAACATGTAAAATTCTTTGCATGTTCTTCAGAGCCGGCCTGGATAGCATAAAGTGGAAGTCCCAGCATGCACTGCAGGGTTACGGCTGCATTATGGGAAAAGTAAGAAGTCCCAGCTGTGGTGTTTTTTTGGGGGTTGTTTTGTAAAAGTTTGGGATTTATGTGATGTTCTTTATTATTTACCTTTAAGCTGATGTTCTGTCTGCCAATTTCATCTTCTTAGGTTCCTCTCCCCTGGAACATCAACAAGCTTTTCCTAAATTCAACATTTCTGTTTCCATTACATACTAGATTGCAGTACTTCATCACTGGGCCTCAGTGCTTCTCAATTTAATGACCAGCACCCTACCTACCATAGGACATCCCTATGTAGAAGCTGGCAATTATTATTATTACTCTTATTACTATGGGACATTGTCAGTATTTTCATTATATCTGTCTCACTCAGCTCTCCGCAAACAGCCTAAGGGAATATCCTGGTAAAAAAAATGAAAAAACGGAAGGTGCATGTATTTATATGACCTCATATTATGGCCCTTCAAGAAAGCCAATAGACCAAAAAAAGACATTGAGCTGATGGTAGATATAGGCACACATGGATATATGTGTAATACATTCTACAATTAGTGCTTTTAAAGTCCTAAAAAAGAGTTTTCTTATTCCTGTGCAATTAAAGTGGATGTGGCACTGTTTCCCCATTTACTAATATTATTAAAGTATAATTGTCTCACTACCACATTTTTCTTGAGCATTTTCTTAAAAATAATACATAATTGCCTTACATTTAGTTAGTTAGAAGCATTGTCTGCTTATTCAATAGATTTGATAGGAATCCCAACTCAACCCAGCTGAGGTATCGCACATAGCAAGCTGACAATGCGGCTACTAAATGTGATCTAGTGGGCCACAGCCATTGGTCTGCAACAAAAAAAAATCACTTTGCAATACATTCAAGAATGGGTTTTTTTTTTTGTTTGTTTTTTTTTTTGCATAACAGCAAATGTAAAGTAAAGACTAAATGTTTCTCATGTACGTCATGTATCTCAGGAGGTTTCGGGCTGCTCCTTCTGTGCATCCCCGATCTTGAGCATGCTGAAATGGGGATTTAACCACAGTGGAAAAAAAATATATGCATAGTAAGATCTTTTTGTTTGTTTCATTTACAGGAGGACATGTCAGACGACCTCTGCCTGTGCAGTATAAGGTTCTGGTGTAGTAGGTATAAGACAAAATGGATGGTTCCGTGCTGTGACGAAGGAAGAATCCAGGACAGTACAGGACCAAGTTGAGGCCAGGTGTGGAGGAATCATGGGCTCTACAGAAGTAAAGGTAAGTGATATTTTTTTGTTTTTATGTTCCACTTTAAATTTCCACATATAATAATAATGAATCAATATGTATCACAAAATAACAGTTATTATTTAATAATGTGATACAACAAATTATTCATGCAATGCATTCTTTTTACGCCGCGGCTTCATCATCTCGCTCGTACTTCTTCATAGAGTCTTTTTCGTGCACAGAAATAGTTAACCCATGGAAATAAAAATACCTTATTTTAGGATTAAGCCGGAGAAATTGATGCAATTTAAAAAACGGTGTTGGAATTGGCTGAGCGCAATTTCATTTATAAGTGACCGTGAAATGAGGCGTGGCAGCGTACAGTACATACACAGCAAATTGAATTCACCAGTCTTGTAATAGCGTCGTTCTGTAAGTGTAATAGAGTGGACGCCCCATTAGAATACTGTTAAACTTCTTCATTAAGACTAGATCAACATTTAATAAACACAGAATCGCTTTGGAGTTCTGGTGAATCACCAGAATTGTTGTAAAGTCCAACTAAAAGTCTTAAAGAAGCCCACCAACCCAACTTCAACTTTTATATTTCGATTCTCAGCTGTTTCTAATAATTATCCCAGCATTCACCTGCCACTTGTCTGATATCATCATCCTATCTATAGAAATTAATCTGGGCCTTAAATATGTCATAATTGTGTTCTCTGGTTTTAGCTCTGCCCCCTTCTCTGAGTGAACTGGCATTTGGTAGCAATTCATGATCAGGGAGGTGTCATGGGTTCTTAGGGAGGTCAATGTTCACAAACTTTTGGCTAAAAACTTTTCTCTACCAAAAATAAGGACAATGTTTTGGACAATTTAATGCATTTGAAGGTATAGGAAACCCAGCCCCCAATCTGTAAAAGGCTTATGGCAACCACATTGTCTACTCTTGTGCGTTGGAGGCGGTCAGGAGAGCTGACAATTCTTTGTAGGGAGACACAGCATTTTTTTTGGAATTGGTTCATGTGCCCAATGATGGTATATACATTTTCACGCCATTTAATTGCCAATAGCTTGCTTCAGTCCAGCAAATACAAAGATTAACCCCCTATAAACATTGGTGGGGTCTAGCACAAAGCTGGCAAATTTCCAGCTTGATTTTATGTATATGAGTTGAATCCAGACAGATCCGCTCATCCCTATACTGTATTCTTGTTTTGTAACTCATGAGCAATAACAGATATCTCAATTGCAAAATTAATTGAAGTGCCTCTAAAGTGCGGTCTGTTATGTATGACAGCACCATATTAATTGCAGCTAAAGATTCCCTGGAAGTAGACCCATGTCTACTAAATACTGCAACAACACCTCAGTTTTAGTAAATCCTTCTGCCCTATCTAAAGCCACATTCCACAACTACACTTTATTATTCATACTTCCAAGGGTTTGTGGCTGTTCAGTACTTTAGTGAGATCCATAATACTACATACAACAAGCTATGTTCTGCAGTACTGCTCAGACTTCATGATGATGCTCCCCTCGGGGGCGGGTCTATGACAGCCTGTCCCACAGGAAGTGTGCTAAATGACACAAATCACCATTTGGCATAGCAGACTGAAGACATCAAGTGGTGAAAAAGAACAGCTACGAGTGACAGTACTGGATTAAAGTAGCTTTTGCTACTAAAACTGTATATTTTTTTTTAACTTGTGCTCAGGTATACATTTGTATATAATGAAACTGACACCTAATGGTCACCATTCCCTATCTACTGAGAGTGTTGGATCCCGCACTACCCTGATTCTTAGGTATTCTTTGTTTCAGCATTCTCCTTCCTCTCTGCCGATTGCCTCATCCAAACTTCCCTGAACTCTCATTGTATAAATGGAATAATTAGTCCTGGAAGTTTACGAACTAAACTCGCGCACTGCCGGTCCCCTACAACTTTCCTAAAGCTGATATTAAAATAACAATTACATAAACAGTAAAAATAGTACTAGAAAAGTAAATAATGGTAAAAATTCATATCGCTGAACGGCAGGAGATTATTGGAAGCGCGGCGCTAAACAATACGCTTATTAAAAGATTTATTTAAAAAGTGCCGATGGCGATGATTACAAAGAGACGGAACAAGGGGCACTTGGTGAACAGAGATGCTGCCAACGGATCCCGGGGTGAAATTATTGCAAATATTTCAGCTGCAGAGGGTGGAAAGGAAACACGTTTATTAACATGGATTCCCCCCGTACGGGGTGAGATGTGCCGAATTGTACCGTTTGTTACAATGTAATTCTAGAATTGTCTGCAGAGATAATAGATAATAAGAGAACAAAAACCTCCAATTAAGGAAAGCTCGACAACTGGTAAAAACACAACATTTGTATTGTGGAAATGATTAAAATGATGTCTGCACCTTTTAAAGTCTGGTTTTGGGTTAGGTAAAATAAGGTGCCTATCTTCTCCATGGCACCAAATGGCAGCGGTGCAGCTAGAATGCTGTGCATTTGGCACCTCGTCCTACTTTTGCTTAGGGCCCTTATCTAGTCTAAGTCCATCCTTGCCATTTCGCCCCACTAATACCCAAGGTAATTAACAAATAAATGTTTGGGTGTCCTTGCTGGGTGATGAAGACACATGCCATTGACTGATCAGTGTTGGAGCCTCTAGAAGACTATATCAGTGTAATATGGTGGGATGGGGGGAAAGGGGGCAACAAGATCAATCAAGGGCCGGCACAGACTGCAGTGGGGGATCAAGGTATTACAGACATAGATGAGTGAAAACTGAATTTTTTGGGAGAATTTAAAGCAGTCCAAAGAGGGGAGAGATGGTTAGACTTCAGGTCAGGGCCAGAGATTGGGTTTAAATAGTGATCAGGGCAATATACTGAAAGCCAAATTTTTGTGATTTTTACTTTGAATGGTTGCTCTCATGCGGTAAGCACTTCCTGATAATTTGTAATTTCCTATGTTGGGGAAGTGGGGTTGTTGTCACTTTATGTCCCCACTTTTTCAATGATAGGCTGATAATTTTATTGAACTTTATTGAAATGATCAGTTTAGCCTTCATCTAAATATTGTCCAAATTGGTCACAGATGCAAACAAAAATTCTGCTTAGGGGATACAAAGGTAAAAAAACAACTCCCACAATCTTTGCCCAGTGAAGCGTCACCTACACCGCATGGATTCAAATCAGGCAAAGTTTCATGGCGGCCCCCACAGCAACCTACATCTCAATTTTCTTCCCCACTTCTAATTTTTACTGTTTAATCCAAGTCATTGCTGTACCCACACTGCAGGTTCATTGACCTTCATCAATGTAAATCATAATTCTATATTAAAGTTTCATGAATGCACAGATCCAAATGGACACTAAAACTGAAAGTCTTCCTATTCTTGTGATTTTTCTCTTCTATCAGCAATTCCTGACATTTACCTTTATTTACACCTGGCAGCAGACAGCCTACGTTATGGTGGGAGGGGGGAGTGTGCAATTATTGCGGGTGACTCCCACCGTATCTGCACCCCGAGCAGCGTCCCTCCTTCTCCCTGGCAAAACATTAAAGGGAGGGCCGAGGACATGGCAAACGGAGCACAGCAAAATATAAATGCAAAATTAATTGTGTTCAGGAGCAAAATTACCCAAAATACAAGGCTAATTTCATGCTTTAGAAGTTTAACTGAATTATAAGAAGAATTCAAATTTTCAATTAAGGACAAGTGACATAAAAATAGACGCACACGCCTTGGTGCATCTGCTGGATAAAGAAAATTTAGCTAAGGAACATCAACATGTGAATTGGCTATCATCTTGGAAAACTGTTACCCCTTCCTAGAACAAACTCCCTGTATTCTTTACAGGTTGTAATATGGGCAGATCTCATGGGGTCAGCAAACATTCATGGTCAGAGCTGCTGGGGTCGTCTATTTTTCCCACTGTAACGTCAACCATTGAGAATTGTTAAGCCCATTTTGCAATATGCCCCCAGCTGCCCCTCTGCAATACTGTGTGATTTAACCCTATGGTTGATGTGTCCACAATTTAACCTCAACAACACAACAGCTTTTGTCTCATGTGGTTGAGTGTAGTTGCAGTTCAATGTTTCCATAAAGTTGATGGATCTTTCCATCCAGCAAGTCAATGGGAACAACTAAATTGGGACCATGGTCACCATCTAGCACAATCAAGTGGTAACTGCTTCCATTCAGTTTAATAGAAGTGGTTGGGAGAGTGGTTGAGCCTGCGGCAGACCGTTGGTCTTAAAGTGGAACTAAACTCACGTTCCTTTACCAGGGCACCATATTCTTCCTTCGTTCCAGTCTTAAGTCATCTTGATTGGCCAGACCAGAATGAGTTAATTCAGGGGCTTCCTGGTAATCAGTGTTGGCAATGGTTGTGACAGCTGAAGGAGGCAATCAGCTGCGTAACAATTCCTATTACAGAACGGGCATTGCCGATCCCATTCTCCAATAAAGCCCGGCCTGATGCCAAATGGTTAAAGTGAAACTTTATTTCCATTTAATGTCAGTCAACATCGGGTCCCAGTCTTGGTTGGAACAATGTAAGGCATTAAACCTTCTAGTAGGTGAAGTAATCACATAATAATCTGAGAACAATGGCCCCTGGCAAGGGTGGGGGTATAAAGGAGGCAGTAAGTGATCAGTCAGTTCTTGAAGGTGATGGAAGCAGGAAAAATGGACAAGTGTTCGGATCTCAGCAACTCTAACAAGGGCCAAATTGTGATGGCTGGATGATGGGTCAGATTACCTCCAAAACAGCCGTTCTTGTGGGGTGTCCCTGGCATGCAGGGGTTTGGTACCTACCTAAAGTGGTCCAGGGAAGGGCAACTGATAAGCAAGTGATCAGGTCATGGGTACCCAAATTTAATTGATGCATGTGAGAGGAGCAAAGTACACCAAGGCAAGAGGGCCCTGGGGCTTTCTCAGCCAACAGGGGCCCCAACAAGGTCCAAGTCAGTTCAGACAGGGGCCCACTGTTGGGTAAACTCTTTGGTTCAATCACACAGAAGAGCTACTGTACACAAAGTGCTGACATACCTCATGGAAGTAAGGGATCAGAACACACAGTACATCCCAACTCGCTGTGTATGGGGCTGCAAAGCTGTATAGCAATCAGAGTGGCCATGCTGGCCCCTGCCTACCACCAAATTCCCTAAAATGGGCACGTCAGAACTGGGCCATCACATTTTCTTTTTGGCTCATGTGGATAGGTGGGTGCATTATTTACCAGGGCATGAGATTGCAGCAGGATGCATTATGGGAAGGAGGCTTAGTACTAGGTGCGTCAGAGAGACCACTGCTTCCATACACAGAACAAGACCCTTTTCTGCAGAATTCTGGCATTAGACAGGCTTTTCTAACAAAGAAAAAAAAAACAAAATCTTTCAACAGACCGTAATGGATTTATTGGATTCAAACTGTTGGCCTTTAAAAGGAAAATCTGCCGGTATGGATTGTTGATTTTCTTTATTTGCCTGCAGTTCAGCTTTAATCACATTCAAATGACCCCCAAACCGGCAGCGAGGAGGCTGTAGCAGCAAGCAAGTGTAATGAGAAACCCCGCCATGCCATCTATTTATCACCAAGTCGTTACGGAATTATTCAATATACTTTTTGTAATGAAGTTCGGACACGAGGGTTGAATTTTAATATTGACATTAATTATGACTACTTTACTTAATTAGCGGGAAACAGCCTGAGGCCACCAGGTCAGGAACGGCATGCAAATGAGCACCAAAACTGAGCGGGGGTGGGGGGTTAATTAGTAAATTATATTAGTGAGATATTAGTGTACTCACCACACCGAATTTCTCAGTTGCCCAACGTTCGGGTTATAAATCTGTGAAATAAGAATAATCTGGCTTCTGAGATATTTCACAAGTTCTGTAGGTGTCGTTTACCAATGAATGTGGGAGAATAAGGCATGGGGGGTTAATGGTTCAATACGACAGTGCAGTGCCGCTTGAAATGGGGTGGCCAGTGCTTTGGGATGGCCAGTGAAGTGCCTAATGGCCCGAGCTCAGTACACCATAAGCTAAAGCAAATGATCCATTGTTCTACATGTGACCACAGATGATACATTTGTTTCATTGCTCATTAGGAGGGAAACAGTTCATATGTACAAGAGTTTTAAAGGTTTAGTGCACTTATCTCTTTTGCCCCCATCTACTGCCTCCTACCCCTCTACAGATGTATACTTACCTTGATCAAATGGCTGCAGTTTTACTGGTTATTTAGATCTAATGCTGCAATTCTGCCTTGGCAGCACCTGTACCATACAGCTCCAAAGACTATCTATGGACCATTTCCAATCTTCTTTGCCTGGGGACTCTATTGAAGTCCAGGGGGCGCTACTGCACAGGTGTGGCTAGGACAGTGAAGACTTGGAGCGTTCAGGACTGTGACCATCTTAAAGTCCTTTGAAGATGAGGGGATGGATTGGGTTTGGTCAGAGAAAGGGAACACAAAGAATAAGTAAACATTGTTTGAAAGAGCTCTTATTTTTAATTCTCCCCTTTGACCTCCCCTTCATTCAATCTGTTCTCCAGCCCCACCCCCACCTTTTTAATTCAACCTTTCATTCACTACTAATTTGCTTTTAGCCCTTATTTATGCAGCATTCAGTCATTAAAGCTGGTTGCTAGGGTGACACTCCCTCAGGGGTGGGTCCATGACTATTATACTTCCTCAGGGGCGGGTCCTTTACTATCTCCACTCACAGTATATACTTAGTCTTGTGGGTTGTTTAATGATCCTCATTCAACCCAGAAAACTGAGTACATCTTGTGGTGAAAAAGAGGCACCACTGCTTGGCACCACTGCTTGGGAAAAAAAACACAAAACACAAACAGAAGTGTGTTTGCAGGCATCACAATGTCTCGGCATGCATTGTGAGACAGAAATGGGATTTGTTGTGAAGTTACAACTTTGCAGCTTTGTCCTTCATAAGTGATGGAGATTAAACTATCAATTAATAGCACTTAGCGGAGCCTGAAAGGAGCTGTCACTGCTGCTCGGTTACAGCTCGCCCTCCATCTCGCTTTTATCCCGCAGCACGCACAGTGATCTCCATTAACACTTATTTCTGTGAAGGAAAAGCATCAGTCAGCCGCTGGGGGCCACGGACTAGCAAAGTTTTATTAGTAGAAATGATTAATAATAACATTAATGTTACACTAAAAATTATATTTTATCCCGGGTTAGTTCTGGGGTTGTTCGGTCAGACTGGTCCAAAGGTTCTGGATTCTAAATGTAAAAAGCATTGATGTCAATAGGGGGAAAATTCTGATGGTTTGTTCTGGTGTCCGAGGGGGTCACTACAATGGTGGGTGGCAAATGGGCAAGATACAAACCTCTGAATGTACAGCCTTGAGGTCATTTTTATCCCATAAAGGTGACACAATGTGACCGTGACAAAAATTGACACAATAAAGAAATAACAGCCCCACTGACATTAAACAGAACACAGAGCAGCTATAGTATTGGCTATATGGTGTGCAGACCCACAGCAGCGGTGCTGCTCAATGCTTAAATATATGGTACAGTCAGAGGTGTAGTGGGGCGGGCATGCGTGGGCACGCTGTACCCTCACTTTTTTCAGAACTCTAAATATATTGTCTCTCCCTGCGCGCTCACCAGGGGTGTAGTCGTAAAAAAAGAAGGGGCATGGTACTATCCATGGCCCGCCGCCCTACACCCCAGCCTATGTGTCACATAAAGGGGAAGGATCTTCCCCCAGAGTGACGTCATAATACCAGAAATAGGTCTGAGCCTGTGATGGGAGATTGGGTGAGTTATGTTCATGGAGACAACCCGTCCACCGCCCTGAGCCTGCAATTCCATACGGGAGATATGGTTCACGGCTCCTGGGGGGCGGACTGGTCAGATCCGCGGACCACCAAACAATTCTTTGCAAAATAAGAATGAAATGAGGGCACAGGCCTTCCGACCCGTGCCTGCCCCACTACACTCCTGGCGCTTACCGTGTATAGCCTTTAATACTACCGTGCCCTCTCTTCTTTTTTTATGACTACACCCCTGGGTACAGCACTATGATGGTGATGATGATGAAGATGATGGTGGTAATGGTCATGATAGTGATAATGAGGATAGTATTGATAAGGATGATGATGATGATGGTAGTGATGATGATAATGATGTATTATAATAGCCGGACAGGGCTGGTTCTTGCATTTTGGGAGAATTCCAGTTCCCGTCTGTGGATTCTCGCACAGGGATTCGTCTTCCTGGGATTCGTTACAATCTCTTGATTTTTTTTACATTTCCGGATCTGCCCTTTAAAATGTAATCAGATAAGAAGAGATTGGCGGAGGTTTGTTTTGTCGTGACTCTCCGCAGCGCCTTTGGTACTTTTTATTCCTATTTATTTACTTTTCACTATTTATTCTTCTTGTGACATTGATAATCAGCTTTGTCGTTGCCCAGCAACAAGATAAAAGTATTTTCACAGCTTGACAAAACAATTTCTGTGTCTTACCCCCCCATCTCTCCCTTTCATTTGTCTCTGCGTGTTTTCCGGCCTCCCGCCGGCGCGTTAGTGAGGCTTCAGCGGTTTGTCTTCTGCTGATTTCAAAACGAGCGCGGCTTGGAGTAAATAAAAGGTGGCCGATGGCGGACTGAGGGCCGCGAGACAATGAAAATGTTATTGCAACAGTTCTCAAGATCAAACACCTGACAACAAACTACACCGACCCCGTGGGGGGGTGTGAAGGGAGCGGAACGTGAAAGATGAGAACACCGGGGCAGATGGGGGGGGGGGCGGTGTAGGGGATCCGGGGGTCAAACAAGAGAAGATTACTTTTCCTATATTTTGCTGCCATTTGATTGTAAGCTCTTCCGGACCGGGTCCCTTCCTCCTCCTGTGTTTAAAAATCCAATTTATTTTACAGCGCTGCATATGTTGGCGCTATATAAATACTGTTAATAATAATCTGATTGGAAACCCCTTCCCCTATGAAATAAAGTAATGACATCATTTAAATTTCCATTGAAACTTTTTTCTATAGAATTTTTTTTAAAAAGTTCCTTTTAAAAGCTGACAATGATCTGACCATTTAACATTTGTTCTCTCGCGTTGTCACATCGATTCTGCGCACACTTTGCAGTAATAACGTGCTGTTGCTGGAAAGCCGTGGAAATAACTTTCAGGTCTTTAGGAAACCCCTTCTAAATTTACTATATCCACAGCTCACATGACCAGGGTAGCTTAGACGTTTGCCCCTTCCCCGCTTTTCACCAACCTTCCCCTCCCTGCCCCGCTTGCCAGTCTACCCCCGCCCCTCCCCCCAAAAACACTCTGACACTTAAATTGGACTTAAATGGCAGGCAGCCAGTCGTTTATTTATATTTGAAATGGTTATTTATTCAATATTTTGTTAAAATGTTGATACCTTTTATAAAAGAAATTTTACAAAACCAAGCATACATTAACATAACATGAATAAATTAACAATTTAACCCTTAACATTAAACAACCGTATCCCGTATTTTGAAAAAATAAAAAACTCCCTGTTTTAAACTCCAACAACCAGGCTGCAGGTCTCAGAAAGCAAAGTCCACACCACAAGAAGATTTCCATTCCTAAAACATCACCACAATGGCCCCTAGCTGCCCGGCACTGCCTCAGGGACCATAACTGCCAATTATTTAAAAGGACACCCTGCAAACAATGATCCCCATACCAAAAATTTTCAAAAATGTTCACCAAACCGGACTCTTGACTTCCAAGAACCCAACCGCCTCATCTAAACCAAATAACCTTCCCTCCCTATAGGGATGGGTGGGAAACTTTTATTTCCAAAAAACCTCTCCCAACTTCCGATTCCACCCCTCCTTAACCCTTCCCTTTAACTCTTGCCATTTCTTTCTTTCCTTAACCATTACCCCCCAGGGCTTTGATTCACACTCTGTCATGTAGGCCCCACACCTATACTTGGTCTGTTGCAGGCCTCTTTTTAGGTTAGTGGGATGATTAGTGGGAAGAATTCCTCTTACATTGATGGCCATTGGGAAGAATGTCACCCTTACAGATAGCCAAAAAGATCATTGGGGTCACTTAGGCTACGTACACACGTGCAATGGTAATCGTCCGATAATCAGCTCAGGGCCGATATTGGACAAGAATCTGGATATCGGACAAGAATCTGGCGTGTGTACAGCACTCGTCGGCCATCGTCCAAACAACCGTCCTAGTTGATCCACTGACGATGAATGATCCTAATGGAAGTGAAGGGGGAGAGAGCACAGCAGGGTGCCGCTCCATCTTCTCCCCCTTCCCTCTCCGTGGGGCAGAACGGTGCTGTATGGACAGTACTTGTTCATGCATCGTGCAGTCGTTGGAAAGAATCGTGAAAGATCCTTTCCAACGACTATTATTGCACATGTGTATGCAGCCTTAGGGTGACCTGAGAGTCACAAACTGCTCATTGATCATGGAACCCCTAGCGCCCCCTGGAGGAACCCTGGTTGAGAACCACTTATATAAATAGGGGAGTCCTAGCTGTTTGCCAGGAGAGTGCATGCTGGAGCTCTGGAAGAGTTGATTTTTGATTTTGAGATTGTGAACGTGGTCTTCAGTCTTACCTGGAGAGTGTATGGCTACCACAACTTCATCTGAGAGTGAAACAATCCTTGCTTTGATGTATTGACCACAGATTTCAGTACTGTCCGTGTGGTTCTACCTACTTAATGGAATCTGCAAAAGATAGCAGCGTGGTTGCCCTGTGATTTACTTTCATGGTTCTATGATTCTGGTGAGAGGCCAATTGGTGGAGTCTCCACACAGAGAAGTTTTGGTACATCATGCATAGTATGAGACCACTAGGTGTATTTGGCATTTACAGCAGAGGGGTTGCTTAATAAGATTTGGATTGTCATTGTCGATATGTAAATATGGTTACATGGTAAAACCTCTGTCTGAGTCAGCTTTACCACTTCGTATGCCAAACTTTGTGTGGGAGCGTCAGTGCTGGATCGTGCAGTTAGTCCTGAGGGACTAGGGGATCTCTGCCTTTGTCTGTGTCACCCTCCCCATATTCCTCTGCAGGCAGCAGCAGCCCTTTCAGGAATACTATCCCCTGGATACTTCCTGGTCATGTTACTCCATAAGAGCTGCACCTTAACCCCAAAGGACCAGAATGTTCCACAGAAGAGCTCCATCTACTGGTGGTGGTGTGAACACCACCCCGACTGCTTCTACTCCAGCAATCCCTCTGATGGTGGGTTTGGATACCTGCTGGTCACATGATCTGCAGTTGCCACATGACCCCACCCCCCCAATATAATGAAGTAGCTTACAACAGGATGTTGCCTGAACAAGGAGCTTTCCTAAGCACTGCTTCCAGGTCCCTGGCTGTGTTCCTGATTCTTTAGCATACTGACCCTGGCTTTGTCTAACTACTCCTGGTTGCTGCCTGTCATGATCCCTGGCTTGTTGACTATGCTTTTGGCCTCCTGTAGTACACTTTGGTCCTAACCTGTCAGCAGTTACAAGCCCCTGTATGTATGGGGGCAGCAACCTGGCAACACCCTCACCACTGGAAGCTCTGGAGAAAACCAGGGTGTTTGCTTACACTCTGCGCCCCATACACGTCTCTGCCACGTGGGCTGGTGACAAAGAAGGTCCAACATCCCGCCCTGTGACACTATGACAGTCCATCAGTTTAGCTATGGAGTAGCAGCACTGAAACCAATGCAGGACTACAGTGCTTCTCCCATCTCATCCTCTTAATAACATATAGGGGGGGCAATGGTCCATAGAGAGAATAAGAAACAGTGCAACAATGCAGCACAGTCAGAGCACCAGAGGTTATCAGCACACACAAATTCTGGCAGAATCAACCAGGAGTTTGTAGCACCAAGGCTAAGTTTACACAGTCTACAGTTTTTAAATGCCTGTAGAGCTTGTCCATGTACAGCTAGAATAGGGGGAACACCTCCCAATTGCACCAGGCTGTTGCTTAGTCTCTGCACCCTGTACACACCTCTGCCAAGTGGGCTGATGACACAGAGGGTCCAACATCCCCCCTGCGACACTGTGACAACTCCCTTATTGAGATTTGGCTTTGCACTATTGGGTCCTAATCTTTTATTCTGGGACCCAATAATGTGACACAATCCAGCTGCACAACAGATCAACTGATATCCTTACAATGGGCTGCCTGGCGATAACCCACTTTATCCTAATTTTAGTTAAAACTATATTTTCTTTTGTGAATAACCTTTTTCTGGGCTTTTTTTTTTTTGTTCATGTAATGTAAAGATGTATTTTTTTAATATTTAAGGGATTTTATAGCACCACAATGTATGTTGTTACAATAAATCTTGCCTAGGTGTACCCAGAATTTCCTTTGCTGGTGTAATTGTTTAGATTGCCCCTATTCCCAACTCAGGCTTCTCTATTCTTTTGGATTCTCTGGTCCTTCATGTGCTGTGCAAAGTTCTTATGTCTTTGTGTCATCCATGTGGTTCTGCAAATCTCTTTAAATGTTTGCTAAAAATAACAGTGGGGATTCCTTAATCTCTTAAATATAGTATTTTTCCTAATACCATTGTGTGTCCTCCTTAAATCTGCAGCATGCAGAGCAGGCAGACACCCTGCTTGTGACCTCAATGTTATCTATGCTGAGTTGAGCTCAGTTTCTGCCCTTGGCGAATCCCTCCACAAAGTGCCCAATACATAGAGGAATGTACCGAGTGCATCCAGTGTGAGTGCCTTCATATGGCTGATCAATGAATGCTTATTGTACTGATTAAGATAAAGCAGACCTCGTTGCACTACCATTGAACATGGATTCTCCACCAGAGAATGTTTGGTAAATGTTAAATTTGCTGATTTATGAATAGAACCCCTAAGCCAGCATCTCTCAACCTTAGAAGAACCCTTGCAATAAATATCAAATATTGGGGGAAGCCTTTTTTAAATAGATTGCAATTTATGGGAAATACCCATAATGTTTGTTGTCAAATCTATCTATTAAGTTTATTGGTGTCATTCCACTGGCTCTGCCATGCGGTGTTTGTCCAGGGACTAAGTGGGCATCATCCAAAAAGGCCAATCAGCCACAGCTCAAGGGACCCCAACAACTTCTGGAGGAAACCTGGCTGGGAATGGCTGCCATAGTCTAAGTGCCGGGATACATTCAGTTTCCCGAATTTTTTTTGGTACAAGTTCTGCTCACCTCCTGAATTTTCTCATAAGATATCTTGGAAAAGCTCAGCAGGGAAAACAATATAAGGCTGTGGACTGGCACAGACCAAAAACTGCCTGCAACATATAAGCCCAAAACCAAACTGGCACTGGGCCAATCAACTCAGATTAGCCATTCCAAGAGGTACAAACCAATCAAAGCCAACTTATCGAACGTGATCATTTTGAAAAATGGGAGTGATTTTTTTCAGATGTTAATCTGTGAACATACAAATGTCCAAAGATGTTCTGTAACATTAGAAGGCTACACCAGATCTTGTTTTGTCAACCAGGAACCAACAAATGCGTCTACAGGGGGCAGTAGATGATCCGAATTGGAGGGTAACATAACATAAAGGAATCTGAGTTTCTGCAGAGGGAGGTCAGAATTCACAGTGCACAGCATCTACCCAGTTCAGGTTCAAGGCAGAGATGGTGCATTGGGAATAGTATACTGGAACTCATTTAGCGTGTCCCTGATGTAGAACTGAAGATCGGCTGCTGTCAATCTACATGAAATAAAATGAATTGTTTCCTCTATAGATGCTGTAGAGAATTCTTTTGCAATCTGTGCTTGAGTTTGTGTTATTGTGACACCAAAGCAGGATTGGAGGTGGAAGGGAGATATATTTGCCCAGGATTCCACTTTTGTGTGAGGTATATTTGCCCGAGATTCCTCTCCTGTGTGAAGTAGCAGGTGGAAGACTCTCACCTGTGAGATAATTAATGAAGAAACACTGAGGGTGGGGATATAACACAGAGC
>NC_092871.1:1944973-1949256 GCF_032062135.1 Pyxicephalus adspersus | reverse complement strand
AAGTCAGGGCCACTGGGGATGGGGGCGGATGAGGTCATTCTGTACTGGGCCCCAATCAAAGGAGCATGAATTTTACAATGCTTGAACTTTCAGACATGGGGGACCAATACCTAGTACACCACACCTAGTATGGTGCCCAAAAACTCCTGATGGTGGCCCTGCACAGTGTTCTATCCCTGGTAAATCTGTGACATCAGATGTGCCAGATAGAGAGACCAACTGCCTTTTGGGGTATCCTAATTCATTCCATACCCTTCTTTCCATATTTGTATTGAAGTACAGGGTTATGTTGGCTTTACCAAAGCCACTGGTGCCCGTTTGTACTCAACAACTTGCAGAAGAACCAAGCCTGGCAATGCCTGAGGCCCCACCATCATGTAGGTGCCCAGGGCATTCACATTGTAAGATAAAAGTCTTTTATATTCATATTTCTTACTTATAGACCAGCAAAGTTCAGTGACACGGTTCCATTAGCTGCACAGAATGATGTTTTGCACAATTCTCATTCTAATGGATTTAAAAGAAAAAGCAAAGCATTGGAGTTGGTAATGGCATTTTATGGTGCGCACTGTAGTGCCTGATTCTCGTTTTCATCTGCGTGCGGCGTAATATATGTGATTGCTGCGGAGCTCAGCCTCCCATTGGGTCCCTTTGTATGGAAATGCATTTAATGTTTCGTTTCGTATGTCTCAGTTTGCGGGGTTTGTACCTGAATTGCCTCTGACCCCTCGGTAAAGTAACGGCACCACTGTTAGCCGTGGGAATTAAATTGCCGTCTTTCCTGTGCTTGTCCGTTTCTGTCCTCCAGCTTCATTTTAACAAATAAAATTATAATTATCGCAACAGCAACATTGCGTCTGTTCTGTCGGCCGCGTGAAAGTGGCAGATAACCTCCTCTGCTCTGATACCTGCTGAATAATTGCTGTTTTTAGCAAGCCACTTATTTCTGTTAAAGGTATTCTATTCTTTCTTTTAATGCAGCGACAATTTCTTCTCGGGGAGAAGGCAACGCAGAGCCGTGTTCATCTTAAAGGGGACCTGTCATGGTAGAGGAGTGCAAGCCGCCATTGCTGATTGCAAATTCTGCCTGTCTGATATGCTGAATCTCTGGCTTCAGCCCTTTGAGCCTCTGACCCAGAACAGAAGTCAATGCCTTTATTATAATAACAACATTTTCTTATGAGCGCATAGGCACAAAGACACTAGTCTCAAAGACACATGGGCACAAAGATAAACACATAGATACACACACAAAATAATACATAAGTACTAAGACACATGGGCACGAAGATACACAGCATATAGATACATTGGCTCAAGGACACATGGGCACGAAGATACATAAGCACAAAAACACATGGGCGCCAACAGTCATCACTAGCCGTCCCTCTAAGAAACTCACAATCTAAAGTCCCTTCCATAGTCATTAACACAGTCTAAGGCCAATTTTGAAGAAAGGCCAATTAACCTAACTGCATTTTTTTGGAATGTGGGAGGAAATCGGAGTACCCGAGAAAACTCACGGCCCATATGTCCCATTAGTAGAGGTGCTCAGCAAACAAATCATTTTGAATCATTTTTTGTCACATTGGTCAAAAAATTCAACCAGATTAGGAATTGGTTATAATTTCTATTTTGTTTGACCTGTCAATGACATGTACAGTAGGGCTCAGCCAATCCAGCTGCCATATAATGATGGGTATAGTAATGTTGGATGCAAACCAAGGTTGGAATAGCTTATACATGCACAGAATGTGTTCTTCTCATAGCCTAGGCGAAGAAGAAGAAGAATGGTGGTGAGCTTACCTTCCGTCTCTCTCCCTCTACTCCTATCAGCATGCTTCTTGTTAACCCAGGAACACTATAGCACAGCTGATTGGCCCCTGGTATTATTTTCAGTGAGAATAAATCAGTGCAACATCTGCTTTGTCCACAATTAAGATGCAGTAAAATCCATACAGGCAAAATTGAGGACTTGTATCTCAGGTGTGCTGCCTTTCCAGGTGAAGCAAAATACATGAAACCATGTAGAATGTCTCTGAGGGAGATTGGAAATCTAGTATAAGGCTAACATATATACCGTACTACATTATTATTCTGTTGTTTCTATATATATATAAAAAGGAGCTGGATTTATTAATTGGTTGGAAATCAGTAAGGAAAAATCAACTTATCTCCTAAAAAAGAGCCTTTACCTGCCCTTCGCTTTCAATAAAATCAAAGACAACCTGCAGCAATTACAGAAGCCCTTTCTTTGCAGGTCTGTATTGTCAGTGTGCATCACTTTACTTCCAGGCTGACTATTGTTATAGCATAACATGGATAGATGGCGCCATCTTGCGGTCACATTGAGCACTACAACTTTAATATTTCCATGGATTTTACAAAGGAGGTGCAGCAATAACTAAAATCTATAAATACAGAAAAATAGCAACACTTTCTAATGAGCACATAAGCACAAAGACACCTGAACACAAAGACACATGGGCACAAAGATAAACACATAGATACACGCACAAAAAATACATAAGTACCAAGACACATGGGCACGAAGATACAGAGCATGTAGATACATGGGCTCAAGGACACATGGGCACTAACAGTCATCACTAACTGTCCCTCTAAGAAGCTCACAATCTAATGTCCCCACCATAGTCATTAACACAGTCTAAGGCCAAATAACCTAACTGCATGTTTTTGGAATGTGGGAGGAAACTGGAGTACCCGGAGGAAACTCACGCAAACACAGGGAGAACCTGCAAACTCCATGCAGATAGTATCCGGAACGAGATTTACAGAGATACATGGGCTCAAAAACAAATTAATGGATTGACACATGAGCACAAAGACACATGGGCAAAAAGATACACATCATCTTTAATGATAGCATTGCACATGTAATTTATTGTAATGATTTATTTAAGCACAGCAGAATTGTTGATATTTCCTTTTCATTTTCTCTGTGTGCTCTCACCAGGATAGGAATCAGTTTATTATCTTCCCCATGTATATAAATATTTTTTACTCTGTGCAACATATCGCCTGTGGCCCCCTAGCATTACCATCTGTAGTAAACACTCCTTGGTAACCCGCATACTGAAGGTGCACAGGTGTAAAAAGTACCCCCGCCTTCAATATCAGAGATTATCATCATTTAGTACAGGCAATGCAAGGGAGCCCCTTTACATGTAGGGTAACCATTGCACTCACCTACATCACTCACCTTCATAGCCTTGTGCAGTGGCAAGCAAAACAGAGTACCTGGGCTTGTGACTAAAATGTAAAAAAATCATGGCAGCATTATTTGCAATATTACTCACATATTACATTTTATATCCAGCACACATCAGTATTAGATGAGATGGAGTTTGATGGATACTCATATGCTCATTCCCTATATATAGAGAAATGTGTACCCCAAATCTCAGGGATGTACATTTCCAAGCAAGGTGTGCAATCTTTGCATTCACCTAGATGGGATCTTGTATAGCTTTATAATTGTATTCCCCCTAAAATTGACCTTAGGCTATGATAATGACATATGAATATGGTAGGGACATTAGATTGTGTGCTCCTTTGAGGGACAGCTAGTCACATGACTATAGACTTTGTACAGCTCTGCGTAATATGTCAGCGCTATATAAATACTGTATAATAATATCTAATAATGGTATACAACTCAAGGGATTGAAAGATATAGAATAACTAAGAGTGATGATTACTAGGGATGGCATTCTCGCAAAAATTTCCTCGAACTTCCAATAGTTCCACGATATTCCGGTGAACCGATTTTGCGAAACCATTGGAAGAGGAAATTAAAACAGGGGGATTCCCAGAGCTGTACCACCCCTAACAACAACCATTTAATGGCCATTCAGCTGGCAATGACCTTTGGTTGGCGCTAGTATGCGCTATTTGATTACACTGGAGAACGATTTTGAACAAATTTTTTGTTGACTTCAATTTTTAAGTTTATTTACACTATAATAGGTATGCTGATTCTGAAAGTGCAGTTAGTTTTCTTCTATCACGTCAGGTTTTTTCTCTCCCGCTTATATTAATGTGATTACTGTAGTGTGGATTTCTATAGGCTATTCATTTACACGCAGACAGTGTGGTCAGAGGTTGTGCGCTGCTCTACATAGTGAATAAGCAAAATGTATTTTTCTACTTACACACGTATTTCCTTTCTCTCAGATCATGTCTGGCTCTGCTGTTTCTCCTCTCGTGCCTAATCACCCTGATTCATTTTATTATATCTGTGGCAGTTTCAGCATTCCCAG
>NC_092871.1:1900939-1944728 GCF_032062135.1 Pyxicephalus adspersus | reverse complement strand
GAAAAATAAATGTAACATGGAGTATCCTAGTCTACCATCGGCTATACGCCCAGTGGCTCATTCAGCTCATCCCAGTGCCGGTTTTCGTTACACTACCCTCTCTTGAAGAACATGATTATGGTGATGAATTAGGTGACAAAAGTGATAAAGAGTTTGAAATTGAAAAGGACTCTGTTCATAAGGGATTTGATCAGCATGAGCATCAGCCAAGCGGCCCATTTGTCTCTCTTCTTCACACGGTTCAATTTTCACATATCATACCGACCAGGTTCAAAGAATGGGAAACCAGACGCCTTGTCTCGGATTCATTCCAGGGCTGAGTTGCCTGAACATGGAAAACCGATCCTTCCAGATAGCCACTTTGCCCTGTTAGAGACACAATTTACTAAACCACATCAAGGAAACTTCCAAGACACTTTTGCTTGATACAGAGGAACTCTTGACTCAAGAAGCAGGTTTTCTGTTACATCAAGGAAACTATTTTGTCCCAGTTCCCTTACAGACTCCTGTCCTTCAAAGCATATTTGATGGATAATTCAGTTCCCTTAAGACTATTGAACTAACACGCCAAAAGTTCTGGTGACCCACTTTAAACAAGGATTGTACCGAGTTTGTCCAAGGATGTGACGTCTGTGCTAGTAGCAGAGGTCAAACAGCGCTACCCATCCGGAGGCTCTGGAGACCTCTAGCAATGCTCGACCGACCGTTGGATAACATCCCTATGGACTTCATAGTAGAATTTCCCCATCAGAAGGTTGTACCACCATCTTAGTGGTGGTTGATCGTTTCACAAAACAGAGTCACTTCATTCCCCTCAAGGGATTACCCTTGGCTACTGACCTCACCAGTATTTTCATCAAGGAGATTTTTCGTCTTCATGGCTTCCCACAGCAGATCGTGACAGATCGAGGTTCGCAATTTATGGCTAAATTTCGAGTTCAACTGTGCAAGAGTCTCCAGATCGATGTGGCATTCTCATCGACCTATCATCCTCAATCCAATGGTCAAACAGAGCGAATTAATCAGGTACTGGAGCAGTACCTTCGTTGCTACTGTTCATCTCTTCAAGATGATTGGGTGCATCTGCTACCACTAGCTGAATTTGCTCTTAACAATGCAACGCACACCTCTACCAAGATGTATCCCTTCTTCGCCAAATTTGGGTATCACCCAAATATGTTTCCTGACTTAACACCCAGTCTATCTGTTCAAGCAGTACAAGAGTTAAGTGTTCATCAGGAACTTCAGCAGAACTTAAAACTTCACAAGAACAGCACAAGAAAAATGCAGACAGACATTGGCGACCTCACCCTAATTCCAAGATCGGGGATAATGTCTGGCTGCCCTCCTTCAGTTACATTGCCCCTCCAAAATGTTCGTGGGTCCATTTTCTATCACAAAGCAGATCAACCCAGTGGCTTATCAATTATTCTTTCCACGCACCATGAAAGTGCACCCCGTTTTTTATGTTTCTCTGGTAAAACGGGTGAACCCGGTCCAAACAGCAGAACCTCTACCCATTTTCATGGATGAAGAAGAGGAATATGAGGTGGAGAGAATACTGGACTTTCAAATAAGAGGTAAAGGCATACAATACCTTATCAAATGGAAACAGTTTACATTAGAGGAAAGCTCATGGGAACCTGCGACATCAGTACATGCCACTCGGTTATTGAATGACTTTCACCGGCAGCATACAGAGAAACCAAGTCCAAAGGGCGTCCTGAGGCCACCCTAAATGAACCTTATTGCACATGCTCAGTGCGTAGCCTTACTCTGCACATGCCCAGTGCGAGCTCCAATAATAGACAAGGGCAGCACTATATGAAGGCTCCTTGATTTCCTTCCAGTGCGGATTGATTGTGACAACTTCTTGATTCTGTTTCCTGGTTCCTGCTCCTCCCTACTCATGCATCTTCCTCTCTCCATCTGATCATCCATGTATGACCTCCAAGGTTTGTCTGCAAGCTATTATCACCACTGTTCATCTGCAAAGTCATTGGACATTTATCACTGTCTTTTCTGCAAATATACTAAAAGGGACATTTACCCCTGTTAACCAACACATGTGTGTGTGATCTCTTGGTTAATCACCATCAAGATTCGCTCAAACAGAGCTATCCCTTCTGAAGGCTGATACAATCTTTATTTACACCGATGTTTTGCATTTTAAATGTTAAATGTAGCATTATTTTAATGAAACTTTAACTTGCCTTCTTTTTATTCATACATTTTCTTTTTTTACAGACATATGAGTTCTTCAGGAAGAAGTTGTTTAAATGACCCTAATATATTTTGCTACATTTGAGTTGAATATTCTCAGCAAAATCAGGGAAGAAACATTACAGAATTTGTGAAACAAGCATATCTTGTATATGTTGGTATTAAACTGGGGGGACCAAGATAAGTAATTGGCTCATATGGTATGCAAAACTTGTGTGGAGTGTCTATGTCAGTGGAAAAATGGAAAACTGAAAAGTTTGAAATTTGGTGTACCTATGGTATGACGAGAGCCCAGAAATCATCATAATGATTGTTATTTTTTGCTGGGAATATAAAAGGTTTCAAATGTTACAAGAAACACAAGTGGGAGTACGGTGATTTGGAATCAGCAAGACGATCTGTGCCGCATGGTGCTGATGTCCCCATAGCAGTGTTCAGTCCCTGATATTCCTGTATCCGACATGGAGGATATACAGGGAGTGTAATCCAGGAGTTAGCAGTGGAAGTGAATATGAAGTGAATATGTTTCATCAAACCAGCAGTTCCCCCAAGAAGAGCTCAATGATTTAATACGTGACCTAAGTCTGTCACAACAATCATCTGAACTTTTATCATCCAGGCTAAAAGAAAAGAACTGTCTGAGACCGGAAGATAAAATAACGGTTTATAGGACAAGAGAGGTGACACTCCGACCATATCTCAGTGAAGATGGAGACTTTGTGTACTGTTGTAACATTCCTGGACTACTAGCCCATATGGGAGGACCAGAATACCGATCAGAAGACCGGCGGCTTTTCATAGTTCCACTTGAAGTTTGCAATCTGTTTTACTGCATAATGGCCACTGCTATGCATCAATTCCAATTGGTCACTTAACAAAACTTAAAGAAGAATATGAAAATATCAAAATGGTCTTACAAAAGCTTTGCTATCATGAACACCAATGGTCCATATGTGTTTATATAAAAATGGTGAACTTCCTACTTGGACACAAAGTGAATACACAAAGTCCCCATGTTTCATCTGCTTGTGGGATAGTAGAGCAAAGCAGGATCACTGGAAAAGAGTGACATGGCCTCCAAGGGAAAACATGAAAAAAGGTGCAGCGATCATCATTACCAAGCCAAAGGTTGACAAAGAATAAATAATTCTCCCTCCATTACACATAAAGTTGGGATTAATGAAGCAATTTGTTAGAGCTCTGAACAAGGACGGTGATTGCTTCAAATACATTTGTAGATTCTTCCCTGGATTGAGTACTGAAATATAAAAGCAGGAATCTTTGATGGACCCCAGATTAGGAAACTGATAAATGATTCAAATGTCACAAGTTACATGACTGATACTGAAGCTTCTGCCTGGCACAGCTATGTCATGGTTGGCAGGAACTTCTTGGGGAACCATAAAGCACAAAATTATAGAGAACTGGTATAAAACTTGCTCCTAAACTTTAAAATTTTGGGTGTTACTATGAGCATAAAGGTACACTATCTCCATAGGCATTTGGTAAAATTTCCAGAAAACCTTGATGATTTCAGTGAGGAACAAGGGGAGAGGTTCCATCAAGATATAAAGGTGATGGAAGAAAGGTATCAGATGGGATAGACACATGATGGCAGACTACTGCTGGAGCCGTGATTGTCCTGATCATCAGCATAAAAGGAAATCATACAAACTGAGCTTATCAATTAATTCTTTGTGATTAGTTCTGTAAATATACTGAAGAAAAGTTATATTGTCAATAAGTAATTGAACTTATTTTTGTATAAGTAGGCATATCTAGGCATATTTAGTTTGATTTTGCTTAATTTTCATGTTTCATTAGTTTTCTATGAGGTTATTATTTAGGTCAGGGAGGAGCAGGGGCAGGGGCTATTATGGCCTCAGCAGTAATGGAGGCAGGTGCAGTGACTATGCACCAGGTACCTTGCTCTTCTGCCCTGGCCATGCGTCTGGTCCTGGATTACACTTTGCCTGCCATTAGCTCTGACCCCTTCTCACTGCGGTTTCCTTCCTTTGCCTGCTGTACACTTTCTTTCTCCACTCAAAATCCTCTCTGTCCTTCCTCCTCCAGTTTTTATAGATCTGATATATACATGTTACAAAGTGTAATCCAGGTCCAGGCACATGGTCAGGACAGAATAGCAAAGCTGTACACACTTTTAATGGCGAAGTAGCTGTCGGACAGTCACAGCACCAGCCACCATTACTGCTGAGGCTAATATTATACTCTGCCCCTTTAAGGAGCTCCTACCTGAGGGCGGCAACCTTTTGACACCTTGGAGCAATGAATCCTGCACCCTATAAGCCCTTGAGGGGTGCCCTGGGGTACACCAGATGTCATACAAAGAAGAAGAAGATTTCCCCCTATACATATGTTATATATCACGTAGGCCACATCCCAAACCCAGAAAAAAAGAATATACGGTGAAGAACACCAATTTTTGTAGTGGGATTTTTTAGGCCAATATCAACAACACATATTATAAAAATAACAACATTTTTTATTAATATTTACATTACAAGGCTCATTTCCAGTACATAAAACCACATAAAACCAATATTAACCACAATAATCTCTCCATTCAGAGTCTCCCTGTGAGGGATACATTCTGGGTAAATTCTCTACACGTTTCGCGGAAATATCTGCTTCCTCAGGAGAGAGGTTAGGATCAGTGGTGGGGAACAGATCGGTAGTCGTGGCAGTGAAGCTGTTATATGTTTTGCTCTGGTATCAATTTTAAAACACATCTAGTTTTTATTACAATTTTGAAGTCCTTAAGTTTTAATGTTATTTCTATTGGTCAATTTTGGATAGAACTTGAAGCAAACAATATTACCGTACTGAAATCTCACAGCTGAGCCACACGTTTACACACCAGCTCCCTGCATGCTGCAGTTCTGCTACAAAAATTGGTGTTCTTCACCGTATATTCTATTTCTGGGTACACCAGGTGTCATTTAGACTCCGTGCCTACCTGCCCAAGGAGTCCCTGACACTACTTTTATTGTACATTTTTAAAGCACTGACAAATACAACATGTTGAAAATTTTGCATAGACAAATTTCCCAATTTACATAATAGGGTTCAAAAAAACAGCCACTAAGGAAAAAAAACGAGAAACCACCATATCCCAGATAAAACAATATAGACATAGGTGATCCAGAGGAAGGCAAAAAAAACTCCTTATAAACCCTGCATCAATTTGCTCCAACAGGGGTAAAAAGAAATTCCTCCTGATCTCGTGAAGCAACCAATGTTCCCTGGAACAGTCTCTTCTTCCCATATAATATTATTCTGCTTTTTATTTTATATTTATATTCAGCTTTTCCACCCTCTACATTTGTCTTCATGTTTCAGATTGATAAACAAATCACGAAACTTTAACACAACTTTCTTAAAACGTTTTTATTTTAAAACTTTTTTTTCTTTAAAACCATGCCCAAAGTTATTGATACGCCGAGGTATGCAAACATGAAGAATTTTCATTTTATACAAACAGTGCCAAAAATATTAAAACAAAAAAAGAACACTGATTGGTATTAAATAGCCCAGAAGACAATGAAGGAAATCACAAAGTACATCAGGAGTGGCTCAGGACATACAGAGCGGCAGTGTCCGTGTCAAACTGGACCGCCCAACGTCCGCAATTCAAACAAATATTCACAGAAAAAAAGTTTTAAAAAATCCCAGACAATTGTGATTTGTGTATCAAGAAATGGGATTCTGTGATTTTTGCTTTACTGATCTAAGAACAAATTGTTAGATTAAAATATTTCTGTAAGAATTTCAAAAACAGTATTTTTTTTTACAAACCAATTTCAGTGTTAGAAAGAAAAAGTAAAAATCGTAATAAGTCAACGTAGCGTAAATGTCATGCAAATCTAGTGAGGTGCATTGAATTCTAGTTGACTTTCAAGTTGGTGGTAGAATGTAAACATGCACGGATAAATTCTAGAATTCACAGTATGCGAGGTGGTATACGGTATGTACATCATGTCGTGGTCGGCATTGGCACTCTACGTGAGTTCATTCATTAGTATATATCAATGTGATATACTGTACATACTGAGAACACAACATACAAATCTGATTCAAAATACCGAAAGCCGGTTAGAGGTATGACGGTGCGACATGCCACAAGTGAGACATTTCAAGTGTGCTCATTCCATCATAAAGAAATATATCTATAGCCAAAACTTCTCATTTGGAGTAAGGAATAGTTAGAACCCGGGTCAGCTTTTCATCTCAAACAGGGATGAGGTTTGGGTTTGATCTTGTCGTGGGTTTGAGTTGAACTTCCCCATTTCAAACTAATGAACCACTTTATTAAATTAAAATAAATATGAAATTTGATTAACATAAATGATTCTTTTAATGTACATTAGGTAATTGGTTGTTTATTCACTCTCGTAGATCTCAAACAGACCCCTGATGAAGCAGTTTGGTTTTCTATTAAACGCGTCAGCTCGAAGTTGTACTGAGACTATATGTATTTGTGAATAATAATAATAATAATAGTAATAATAAAGTTTGATGGAATTTGTGATGTAATTGACTTCAGGATGGCTTTAAAGTCCCAATTTACATTTTAAACTCTTAAGAATAATGAACCACAAGAGTTGACTTTTAATAGAAATGCAAACTGTGTTCTTGAACTTTCTTTATTTTCCAAGAACACTCAAACCTAAAAGAAATTAGCCTAAGAACTTCACAAAGTTGCTTTTAAACCTAAGAGTTTCCAAAGAATATCCAGAGAAACCCTTAGAACAGCCTTTCTCAACCTTTCTACCATGGGGGAACCCTTGAAATAACTTTCAGGTCTTAGGGAACCCTTCTGATAATTACTTTATCCACAGCTCACAGTATATTAGTGTGGTGGTCAGTGGGAAGAATTCCTCTTACATTGCTGGCCATCGGCCACCCTTACAGAGGCATAAACTGCTCATTGCTCAAGGAACCCCCAGCAACCTCTGGAGGAACCCTAGAGTTCCACTAATATCTAGCTGAGAAACACTGGCTCAGAAATAGGACTAAAAAATTATTTTATTTAAAAAGGCAATACCTTACAAATATTACATTTTTTTGCAGAAGGTTTATCTCCTATGGACGTATGTGGGGTTGGACCTATAGATGGCACTTTTACCTATTTCTTCTTGAAAAGGGTCATTGTGTGAGGGTTCTGGGCCATTTAACGGCTATGTATTGGGTTTGGTGTAGCCCTCTGAGAGTAGAGGCTGTGGGTCTGATTTATTACAGCTCTCCAAGACTGTAATAGATGCACTTTCATCCTGGGAGATCTAGCAAACCTGGAAAGGATCTCTTAAAAGTCATTTGCTATTTGTTAGCAAATGCTTTTAGGCCTGGATGACATCCATTCCAGATTTGCTGTGTCTTCCAGGTTCACTCCTGAAAGTGTATCCTCTACAGCAGGCATGTCAAAAGTCCGGCCCGGGGGCTAATTGTGGCCTGTGTTCACATTTCCACCAGCCCGCAGCCTCTGTCATAAAATCAATAATATGCGGCCCGCCAGCACTGTCGACCACAGTATAAAATACACGCTTACAAAAAAGCTATTTTATATTTTACAACCACCTTGCGAATATCGGCCCGCTACTCGGCTGGCACAATCGGCAGAGTCCCCATGTGTGCACAGGGAACCCCCTACATCATTATAGTGGGTGTGTGCTGTGTGGGACCTACACGGACCACGCCCACTCTGATTCCAAGAACGTGGTCTGACACCGGACTCCCTGACACCTCCCGGACACCCTGGTGGGCGTGTGCTGTGTGGGACCCGTGCAGACCACGCCCACGTTAACCCTGAGAACGTGCTGAATGGTCGGCCCCCACACATTTTCACCTCACCAAATCTGGCCCTCTTTGCAAAAAGTTTGGAAAACTGGAGCAGGAAACCCTGCTCTACAGTCCTGAAGAGCTTTCATAAATCAAGCCCTGTAAATCTGCTCAATATAGATTCTTTTAATTAACAATTAATTCTTACCCCCCATCATTTTTGATACTTATCCACCAAATGAACAAAAACATAATATTGAGTGAATAAACAATAATGATTTGGAACACAAGGTAGAAAAGCATCAGACAAGTTGCGGCTAAAATAGCTGAAATTCCTCTTTAGCTTCCAAAACATTCAGTCTAAGATTTTTTCTTAACATTTAGAAAGTCCAATGATCCCTCAAAACCTACTGATAGTAAGAATTTGCCCCCATTGGTGAGGTCAGGTACTGATGGTGGATGAGAAGATCTGTCTCACTATTCTAATTAACCTCAGAGGTGTTCAGTAGGGTTGAGGTCAGGGCTCTGTGCAGGACACTTGAGTTCCTCCTGGTGACCCCATGTCGGTATAGAGAGGGCTTTGTACCCCGGGGGCTCAGTCATGGGGGGCAGAAAAGGGTCTTCACCAAACTGTGTCCACAAAGCTGGAAGAACACAATTGTCTACAATGTTTGATGTATGATTACCTAGACCCCTTACTTGGAACACCTGGCCTCAAAAATTATGGTATTGGGCTCCTATCTTTGGCCATATTATGTATATAATATATTGTGTATATCTATTTTGTGTATATCTATTTTTTTTTCCCTCAAAGCAATCAAATATATATATCAAATAAAACAAAGAATTGGTCATTACAACTTAAATATAAATCAATGTAGACTGATAACGACTGCATTATATAATAAAAAAAAAATATAAAAAAAGATTCCGCGAGTTCTCTTTCTCATAGAGGAACAAGCTTTTCTAGCATTTTCTAATACTGCTAAGGAATAGATTTCTCTATATTCACATTGGTAATGGAAACCTGAAAATTCTAAATTTCTAAATCTTTGTATACAATGATGGCAAGAAAGACAAACACCGGAAATGATTCCTTCAATAAAGATACATTTACCATTTGTACTGGCCTAGCAAGGAAATACAAAACGAGCCGGCCCCTGCTTAGAATGGAGCTGACAGCAAATCAGAATATTAAGATTTATAAATAATTATAGAAACTTCTTTAAAAGGTTTGTGATTGTTTCTAGAAATTTAGAATACTGGGAGCTATGTATATATATATATATATATATATATATATATATATCCTTCATTTGATCATGGAAGCATGGGAGAAACTTGTCGAACAAGCAAACCTGGAATGCATTTAGTCCAGGACTAAAAACATTTTGCCAATGAATAGCCAATGACTTTTAAGAAACCCATTCCAGGTTTGCTGGATCATCCTGGTTCTCCCATGATGGTCTATCTTCCGCAGTCTTGGAGAATTTGAATAAATCAGATCCTGTGTCTGCATACTCATTGTCAGCACATGTGCATGCAAGACACCTGATTGGGCACAAGTGTTGCCCCGCCCTCTCCCTGGAGATTGAAGGAGGCAAAGTCAAATTCAGGATCTTACATTGATTGCATTAAAAAATAAAATCCGGTGATTGCAATGATTTTTAGATTTTCACAGTTACAGATCTATCTATACTGTTTTCACATAGGATTCACATTTGAGTTCAAGTAGGAAAATGTGTGAATAATTTCCCCAATAAGTTCTAGTGTAGATTTCCTGCTGTAAATTAAACATTTTCAACATTACCCAATAAAAAAATATGCAAACAATGTGAATTATTGCATGTATGATACTTGGTGGATTCACCTTCTTTTTTCTTAATTCTAGAAATGAGATTAAACTTGTCCCCGAAGCAAGAACAAAAAATCATCGTGAAAAATGCAGACAAACCCCCAAAAATTCTGAGAATCGTTATTTCTTCTCTATTGCCTTCCCTATCAGTTTGTTTTTTCATCCTGAAAAAAAAATCCCCCCCCCCCCCTCCAATCAAAATCTTTCCATTGCAACAATAATAAAATATACGACGCCCGCAGCCGTGGGCTCCGATTTTCCGATGGTACATAAAATAGAATATTAAAGACAAATTTTGGTTCTCTTTTCTATGTGCTGACGTGTCGCTTTTATTCCGTGAAATGATTCCATGTGCCTCAGAGTTCACCACTTATAGAAAATGGCAGGAAATCTGTACAAATATTCTGAAAAAAAGAAATTGTTGGCAAAGTTTTACATCCCCACCATTGGCCTGGATCTTATGGAGGTGGAGGAGGTCGGGTGTTCTCCGCTTGATGATTTGTAGTCCCGATCATACATTAAGTTCATTGGTTGCGTCAATGGAAGAAATATCTCACGGCAGCTTGATGACCACAATACATGTGCCGGCCCGCCCGATATTCAGAGAGACTTCCTGCAACATAGACAAATGGTCAGAAAATGTCTGCATACTTTTATGGATTTATTCTTATTTTATTTTGGATTTTTTTTTCAATATTTATAATATTTTTACAAGTATAAAAAAAGCTGTACCATATTCATATCGTATCAAAAGTTACTTTCAATACTTTTAAAATGTATATTTTTCAATAAAATAATGCCCAGTGGTCCTGCCACTCCCAATTGTGCTCCTGGATTGTCACACAGATTGTCAATAGGACCACAAGGGGGCGATGTCCTGACTGGAGCAAGTAGGTGGTAAAAGTAAAATTGGGATGTCATAAAGGAGAAAAACTTTTATCACTTTTTTCTATTTTTATTATTTGACCGTTTAATCCACCTTTTTTGTTGGTACTCAGTCCGGACCATCCCAGGCAGCCAGGGCAAGTCCTAAAGTGGTGAACAACTATTATTATTATTTATTGTCAATATATATAAACTGTATTTATATAGCGCCAACATATTTCACAGCACTGTACATAAATAGGGAAGACATGAAATATGAAAGTACCATTACAGAATGTAAGGCAAATAAAAAATATTTTAAAATCTGTTTAATATTTTTTCAGTTTAAAAGAAGCATTATTTTCTTTTGATTATGAATATTTAGTCATTTGTGTTTTGACTCAGTTTTATAACTTTAGCACACACACTGACAGTATTCTCTTTACCCACTAGAGGGCACCAAATGCAAACACATCCAATACCACATTCAGGGAAAACTGCAATTCAAAGCTGATTTGCAGGAAAATAGAAACATTATATATAAAAATATATTCATGTGATTTTAAGGGGAGAGTGTTTGGTTTAGACGCTGTACCACTGATAGGAAACCCTCGAAGGTGGATCTCATCTTGCAACAACATACCCATCTGCATAAATTCCTGATGTGTCACAATATACAGGGTTCTCCCTTTTTCCAGGTCAGAAACTAAGGATGGCTTTGGTGCACCTGGCCAGAGATAATTAAAGGGCACCTGTCTTTGAATCAGTAGGGAGTTGCAGCCTAAGGCCAGGTGTCTCAGGTGGACAGGTTATGTGTAGCCTGCGTGCTGGTAGAGCCCAGGAGGTCTGTGGGACCAATAGAGAGAGCCAGGAGGCTAAAACTTGTGTTTTGCTGTTATCCGGTCTATGACTCTGATCCCCTGCGAGGGGAGAGCCTGGCCCACCCATTCCTACCAGGACACCCGGGGCCTGGATCCCAAATATAGAGTTGAAAATACACAGCAATACAAATATTCATGGCCCTATCCAGGCCCTGTAATGTCTTTTCAGGAGAAATTGTTCTGCATGATGCCAAATACCCTCTAAATGATGATCTGAAGCAACGATGTAAAGGAGAGTTGGCCAAAATTCCTCCACAACGATATGAGAGATGTTTAAAGTCATCAAAAAAAGGACCGGATGATTTTCGAGCACCCCAATTTGACTCTACATAGCACCCAATGAATCTCGCTGGGCAGTACTCTGCTAGGAATACTACATGTACTTTTATTGCATTTTGCTGCATTAGGCCACCCATATAAATGAGCTGCCCTAGTGCACTGCGGGTGAATGCATGACATAATGCGTGTGTGCTAATGCACTGCAAAAGTACAAATGGGCCATCAATGGCCGACAGCTTCACCTTATTCTAGTTTAGTGGAAGTTCCACTTTAAAGCTTTGAGCGATTTTTTTTCGATATCCGCAGGGAATTATTTAGCATTTTGGAAAACAGGCTGTTGCCTGCGGGCATTGAAATTGTGTTATTAATTCAGTTCAGAAGAAAACATGAGTTTCAGCGGAACAGCCTGATAAACAGCTAAAAATGTCGAGATCTACTTATAAACAGTACAGTGAAATTGTCTCTCCAGATCTGTGCCCCGGATTATTATTATTATTATTGAACATGATTCATATAGCGCCAACATATTATGCAGTGCTGTATAATAAATAGGGGTTACAAATGACAGACTAATACAGACAGTGACACAGGAGGAGGAGAGGACCCTGTCCTGAAGAGCTTACAATCTAGGAGGTGGGGGAAGTATCACACAATAGGAGGGGGTATGGAATGGTGGGAAGTAGTGAGGGTTTAGGAGACAGAAGAAGACGGGTAGGTGAGGGTGAAGCTTTAGGTTTTGAGGGCTCTTTTAAATGAACAGAGAGTGGGAGCAAGCCGGATAGGATGAAGAGACCATTCCAGAGAGTCGGGGCAGCTCTAGAAAAGGCTTGGAGCTGTGTGGAAGTGAGGAGTGAGGAAGTCATTATTAGGTAATTGGAGGAGGGAAGAGAGAGTGGCTGGGGGGGTTACCAGGTTAAATGTATGAAAGCTGAGGGGTATTTACCAGTAGAAAGGGGGAGGTTGAATAGTTGGGTTAGGGCGGGGGGCCAGGGTGGAGGAATGGGCACGGAGTAGATTAGAGGGAATTGGGACAAGTGGACATGTAGTAGACGGAGATGATGAAAGAAGAGAAGAGACTTCGTCCACAGTATCAGGGCAGAGGGACATCAGTGATGATTTACAGGTGGAAGGGGTGGGTATGGTTGGAGTGGGTCAGTGGGCAGAGACATCATGTCTGATTTTGTCTATTTATTATTATTATTATTATTATTACACACAGTATTACATAGTATTTTATCTCTAAAGTAGGTGGCAATGTCTTGGGCAGAGAAGGATGTTGTAGGGGTGCAGGTGTGGGGTTTAGGAGGGAGGTAATTGTTGGGAAGAGGTTGCTTGGGTTGGAAGCTTGAGAGGAAATGACAGCGGAGAAATAATTTTGTTTGGTGACAGTGAGCTCTGTGTTAAAGCTTTGTATCTTGGCTTTGTAGTCCATGAAGTCAGGGCTGAGATTTCCTCCACTTACGCTCAGCTGCACGAACAGTTTTTTGTAGCTGTTTGGTGTGATTGTTGTACCAGGGACAGGGGTTGGCAGGACGGGGGTACCGGAGGGTGGCAGAGCCAGAGAGAGAGTGTGGTTGAACCAAGTGGCAGCTTTATCCGGAGATGTGATTTTAGGGAGAGCAGGGGTTAGGGATGTAAGGCAGTTTGAGAAAAGGTCAAGATTACGGATATCTCTCTGCCGCTGACCAGGTCTGATATGTGGCAAGGGGAGGCAAGAGTGGGATAGCTTGAAGGTGATAAAGGGAAATCAGAGAGGGGAAATGGTGAGTTGTCAAGGAGGGTGAGGTTGCGGAGTTTTGAAACTATGAAAGTGTGTCCGGCTATGTGTGTGGGGACATTTATGTTCTGTGTGAGTCCAAATGAGTAGGTAATGGAGAGCAGTTTGGCTGAGGAGGGAAGGTTGGGCTCATCCACTGAAACAATAAAGACACCGACAATGAGGGTGGGCAGGTCATGGGAAAGAATGTGTCGGAGCCAAGAGGCAAAGTTATCCAAAAATTTTGATACTGGGCCAGGGGGTGGTAGACAACAGCAAGGGGCCTAAAAGATGGATGGGGAGTAGGAAGGACTCTGTATGTACAGTTAGGTGAAGGAAGGAGACCCACACCACCCCCTACTCTGTTGCCAGGTCTAGGGGTATGTGTGAAGTGCAGGCCTCCATAAGAGAGTGCAAAGGCAGAGGAGGAAAGCCAAGTTTCAGTGGGAGCCAGGAAGTTCAGAGATTTAGAAAGGAGAAGGTTGTGTATGGAGGTTAATTTATTGCCAACAGATCTGGCATTCCGTAGACTGTCAGAGAGATGGGGTAAGGACTTATGGGTAGGGTGAATGGGGATGAGGTTAGGAGAAGGGGATGCAGTGTGGGGGACCAGGGTTGGGTTAGATGTCACCAGAGAGTAGCAGTAGAGAAAAAAGGTGCAGGAGCACAGACAGAGAAATCAGGAGGGTGAAGGAGCAGAGAGACAATAAGTTATCAGACTGGGGAGGGGAGGGCATAGTGCCAGCAAAGAGAGTGCAGGGTCAATAATTGTATGTCCAATTTTGTTTTAACTCCTTTTTCAATTCCCTGGATTAATTCCCATTGCATTAATAATTTGGCACTTAAGGTTTGGACACTTGGCCAGGGTCCCCACATGACCTTGCCTGTTGTTTAAATAAAAGTGGAGTCTGTGAACTTCTTTTTATTAACATAGTAAATAGGCTGGGAGGGGGCTGCAGATTTGAGATTAATTTCTCCAGAACTTGGACAGGAACCAGCTATGGATAACTGGATGTGATACAGACGACTCCAACTCATGAATGCGCCTCTTTGGGTTAGGAACATGACATTCATCCAAAAGCGATGGGGTCATGATATCTACATAAGTTTGGTGTTATAATACACCTCCCCCAGAACTAGAACAGGAACCAGCTTTAGTGAATGTGATGCAAAAGACCCCTAACTTATCAATATGCCTAGGTGTAGGGGTCATTGTATACCCATCAATTCATTAATTGGTGCTTCCATGAGTTTAGGTCATGATATGTCCATGATAGGTCTCTATGGTTTAGGAGTTGTGATATGACTTCATGAGTTGGTAGTTATGATATGTCCTTATGTGTTGGGGTCATGATATGCCATGGTGAATTGAGGTTGTGATATGCTTCCATGACTTGGGGTGGTGAGTTGGTGGTCATATTATGTCCCCCCTCATAACTAGAAAAGGAACAATCTTTAGATAACTAAATATTATACAGATGACCCCCAATATATGGATATGCCCAGAAGTTTGGGTGTAACAATAGACTTCCATGAGTTGTGGGTCATAGTTTCCCATAAAGTGAAGGTTATGATATGCCTCCACAAGTTGGAGGTTGTGATAGTGCACAAGATAGGTTGGTGATATGCTTTTATGAGTTGGGGGTTAAGTTTTGCCTCCTATAGTTGCGGTCATATTTTGCTTCCATGAGTTAGGGGTCAAAAAAAGGCTCCAAAAGTTAGGGCCATAAAATGTCTCCATAACTTGAGGGTAATGCCCATGATTTGGAAGTTATGAAATGCCTCCCCCAGATCTAGAACAGGAATCAACTATGGATAACAAATGTGATACAGAAGACCTGAACTTATAGATATGCCTCCATGAAACCCATCTGATGTTCACCCGTCATGATGTTCCAATTAGGTTGAGGTCATGATTTTTCTCCATGAGTTGGAGGGTCATGATATACCTGCATGAGTTCAAAGTATGCTCATAAGTTTGGGGTTACAGCATGCCTTCCACATAACAAATATTAGCTTAATGTGACACAGAAGACCCCAAATCATGAATATACCCAGACCCATATTGTATGCCTATAACTATACCTGTGAGATGATACCATTCAATGCCTCTTGCCCATATTGCTTGCTCCCGAGACAACTCAATGGGCCTTATTCATTAAAGCTCTCCAAGGATGGAGTGGATACACTTTCATCAGTGAAGCTGGGTGATCCAGCAAACCTGGAATGGGTTTGGTCAAGGATTGAAAACATTTGCAAACAAATAGCAGGGTATTTTGAAGCAATCTATTCCAGGTTTTGCTGGAACATCCAGCTTATGAAAGTGTATCCTCTCCAGCCTTGGAGAGCTTTTAAATAAGGCTCAATGAATACAGTTGCATGGCTCTAACATATATCATAGGGAAGCTTTGCCTAACATGAGCTAGAAGTGAAGTGAATGCCTATGGATTTTCTTTATTGGTTCTTTATTAGTTTGTTTGTATTTCTTTTTTTATACAGCACAAATGTTAAATTTTCTGCAAACCCCATGATTAAAACCATTATTATCCCCATATTTCATCATGCACCCCTTCTAATCCTTTCAGTATGGTATGAAGTTTTAATCACTGACCTACTGAAGGAGTGGTTTGCAAAGCAACATAGAAGATTCTGGTAAAGGTGGAATTGTAATCCAGCCCAATGTTGCCAAAACATTCTCTATATATAGAAGTATCGGGTCTATAGTCATGCGTGCCACATCCCTAAACTTTATATCTGTTTTACTATTATTGGACTTTTGAGTCAGTTCTGTTCTGTTTTTATTTAGAAAACAGAATGTTCTGTTTTTATTTAGATAATTGATTAATTCATTGTTATTTTATATGTGTTTATATAAAATAACAATGAATGAATCCATTATCTAAATAAAAACAGAACATTTTTGACCTTTCAACTGTGACATGGTCTTCCAAATTATCCAAACTTTGACACATATTGAAATCAATAATTTTAGGTAAAAATATAAAAAAACAAAAATCAAACTAAAACACAGGAATAAAACTATTGGTAATGTATGATTTGATATTATATTAGCTCTGTAATAGGTTCGGGAATCTGAATGACATTGCACACTTTTAGCTTTTAGCACCTTCATTTGAAAAATATTGTAAAATCTCGAGCAACCCACCTGCGTCCACTCATTGGTCTGCGTGTCGTAAGACTCCACCGTGTTGAGGTACGTTTGGCCGTCATATCCGCCCACCGCATACAATCGATCTCCGAGTGCGCAGACTCCAACCGCATCTCTGGGAACGCTGAGCGGGGCCACTGTGGTCCAGTTGTCTGTTTTAGGGTCATATCTTGAAATGGACAATATTGTCAGCAGGGTAATGATATCATTTCACGTAGATTATTATTATTATAAATAAACAGCGTTTATATAGCCCAACATATTACACAGCGCTGTACATTAAATAGGGGTTGCAAATGTCAGACTGATAAAGACAGTGACACAGGAGGAGGAGAGGACCCTGACCCATGAAGCTTACAATCTAGGAGGTGCGGGAAGTATCACACAATAGGAGGGATATGGAATGGTGGGAATTAGTGAGGGTTTAGGAGACAGAAGAAGACGGGTAGGTGAGGTTGAAGTGTTGAGTTTTGAGGGCTCTTTTAAATGAGCAGAAAGTAGGAGCAAGTCGAATAGGATGAGGAAGACCATTCCAGAGAGTGGGGGCATCTCTAAGTGAAGAGAGCGGCTAGGGGGGTATTTTTCTATCAGCTAATAAAGGTAAGTGGGACAAGAACTGTGGAGGGATTTGAAGGCACTGTTCAGACACTTCCTATAATAAACTGACAGCACTCATTCTCTGCCGTCCAATTGTTCCCCTGCAGTGTCACCCTATCAGAGTGACTTCTGATGGAGACTCTAAGTTGCTGCCTAAACTCGTGCTTTGCAGGGATGGCCCACCGTGGTCACCATCAAGAAATCAAGCAACTGTCAGATGTCAGCTGACCTTCTCACCCGATCCGGATATTATAGGCAGTGTTATTACAGTCAAACAGAAAAAAAAGGAATAAATAAACTGAAACAATGCCATCTTATTCCCTTACTTTCTACTTTACTGACCCAACAGGACATGAGACAAGAAACATTTTCCAAAATGTGGTGACTGATAATAGAAAAAGAGAAAACCAAAAAGTTTTGATGGTGCCTTAAACATGACAGATGATGATGACAATTGATGATGATGATGATGATGATGATGATGATGACGATGATGATGACGATGATGATAATTAGGGATGAAGTTTGAACTGGAGGAATGTAAGTAGATGAATTTAAAGGACTTTTCTCCATTGAATGAATGTGCTTAGGCTATTTTCTTGTTCTAATGTTCTTGTATATGTTGCATTCATTACTGATTGTTTTTTCCTCCCCTCCGCTTGGACATTGGCGCGCACATGCTCCACTTGTTCGTGTGGGGGTCAAAGCATTCCATAGACTTCAGACAAGAACTGCCATCTCTTCCACCCACCGCATACAGCCTGAGAAGATAAAGGACAACTCATGGTCATAGGACGGGGAGATTTACTAATCCAGTCCTTATGATTCTTGAAATATCCAAAAACTCTTTAACTCGCCATTGGCTGTCACCACCAAATATCAGAGCAGTGGCCCTATTGTTTCTAGTAAAGGGAACCCTCAGAGTTCAGACAAAGCTGATGAGTCGCCTGATCCATTAAAGAATGCCAAGTCCCTTTTTGGTTGTGATCACATGACTTTTGCGCTGGCATTGAATCATGTGACTGGAAAGGTTGGAAAGAGTTTGGGAGTTCAAGGGATGGTGACCTGTTATAAATGGAAGGAGGACACATTTTCTAGGGGTTTATTTTAATTTTAGGAATGAATTTATTACAACACTTACTTCCTATTGACCACAAATCGTTCAGTTTTTCAGATTATCAAGATTATAATAACTTTTACCAATGGAAGCTCTAATAAGGAATCTGTGTCCTGTGAACAGTTATAATGAGCCTGACATCACATATAGTCAGTGAGCAGAGGGAACTAAACAGAAAGCCCATATGTCTGGGAGAAAGGAGAGCCGGTGGGATCAATTAAAATAATGTTGGGGTTCAAGGGGTGTAATTAGGGTGTGTGGGGGGTTAATGGGGCATAGAGGTAATTGAAAAAAGGTGCAACAGGAAGTTGGGACAGAATTTTAAGGGCATGTGAAAGTTTCCCACTCTCCAGCCCTTGAATTTTGGTTTGGGGTCCTTGAGGGCAGAAAAGATTGTTAATGTTATGAAGTGGGTGAGGGCACCATCTCTGGTGTGGGACCTCCGGTGTAGAAAATGTAATATTAAGTGGATGTGAATTTGTGGTGGTGGGATAGTCTACGGGTAGCTGATATCATTCTCAAGGCAGTAGTATGTGCGGCTGGGAACAAAAAGGTATCAATGTGGGCCAGATCCCAAGTTATGGTGGAGAAATATACCTTTGAAGACCTGCAACCTGAATGGTTTTTATAAGGTTACCATATGTTATATTATTCTTGTTTGTGGTGGTTTGTGGTGTAAGTTATTAAGAATATGTTGATGATGTTATTTAATTGGCCATATGGACCATAAAACGTTGTGTGGTTATTTGAGGGTAATAAGGGTGTTTTGGAGGTAAGAAAGGTGTTTTAGGGGGAAAAAAAGACCTGCTAAGGTATGTGAACTTCTCTAGTCACGTGTCCAGGAATGTATGGAGATCACAGTATCCCCCCATGACAATGACTTCATTTGGTTTGTCTTCAGAAGGTGCCATATTTGGTTTGCCATAATCCAACCTGGAAAGAGGACCATTTAATTACATTCTATGGGTCCCCTTCCCATACCCAATTCACCTCCCTTTAGTAAGCATAAAATGTACTGTAAAGGAACAATTTTTGCTTTTTCTTTACCTTACCCCTGAATTCTGCCTGCAGTATCTAAAGATTCCAATGGAATGCAGAGCAGGCGGAATCTCATCATAAGACCCCATGAAATGGACAAGAGTGACTTCCCGCGGGATTTTGCATGCTTTATTTTCCACAGGATTCCTCCTGTAAGCATTGTGACACCACACCCAACAAAGTAAAAGACTGGGGAGTCCAGAAATAGGCCGGTTTTTTAATTCAGTGGAAGGTCCGCTAAAAGCACTAAATTTGGTAGTAAAATAAATATTAAGCCATTAAAAAATGAGTGAAGAGTTATTTACTTTTAAATAAGCAGCTTGTACTAAAATACTTCCAGCATTCCAGTCCTTTGTTCATGCTCATCCTGGTATAGAGTGACAACTCTATTTCTGTCTATCAAACGCTCTTTTGTGTTGTCACCCTCCCATGTAGCTTCTAATAGACACCACAAGTAGCCATACAATGCACATTGTGCAGGCATGATCAGCTTTTGTCATCATCCTTACACCTGTCCTGGGAAATGCCATGCAAAGATTATTGGAGTGCATATCAGGAACGGATTGCAGAGAAGCTGCTAGAGATCAGGAGCACTGAGATGTAACAAAAAAATCTAAATAAGCATAAAAAAAGTATTTTAGTAACAAAAATGTGTTGTGGTGCACAGAGCTTCAGCATTACGAATGTCATTTGTTATGTAGCTGCTTCCAGTCTGCAGATTCTCTCAATAATCTGTGTCAGATTTTCACGCCTTGCTGATATGTCAGAATTTTGTCCGTACGCTGGGTGCCAGGACCGCTGTCCTAGATTTAGCGATTTTCTGGATGTAAAGAGGAGATGCCGCAGCGTTAATGATGAGTTTATATTGCCAGAATAAACAGCCTGTGATTGGGAGATTGTTCAGCAGCTTCGTAAATAATCAGACCGAGAGACGACCGAGCTGAATTGGATGGAAGAGGAGCCATTAATGGCACAGCTGCATCCCTACACAAAGGGCACAAGAAAGAAAACTGCTGCAATAGGAGGTCAGAAGAAAAAATTTGCTGCAGTCACATTTCAGAAAAAGTGCATGGTGGGGAAAATAAATAAGAAAAATAAATAAGCTCCAATCAGTTGATGGAACTAAAGGGCAACCCAACCAGCCAGGTGGGGCTGTGGATAGCATTCTCACTGTACAGGACTTGGGGTCCCTGCAGCATGGGACAAAGCTGTGGGGTTGCAATTAACTTGAAAAACGTAGCTTCCACAATATTCTTTCTGATATGACTTCCATTTTTTAGAAAAATTTGTAAAAAAAAAAATCTGTGACTACTAATTACAAATCTGTAAATATTTGGCAACAAAATGAAACAAAAATAGGGGCTATTATTACAGTCAGCATTAGAATTTGCAGCAAGGATTGGGTTTGGTTTACCAATAAATGTAGTATTAGGCCAGATTGGTTCCCACAAGAACCAAATCATCATCAACAAAAGCCAAACGTTCTCTCTTTAAGTACCCCTGAAGAAGCGAGTAAGTGAAACGTGTCGGATAACTAAAGAGCTCTTCTTCTTTAAGATGCTGATTGATTAGGAGATTGTATGTATAGTACTTTGGTCATTAAACCCTGGTTTTGAATGGGATAAGACCTTTCACCATTATTTCCCTGCGTGGAACCTTCTTGATTGTTATGTGACGTACCTAACATTTGTTACATTTATATATGTATGAATATAATACATATTAAATTGCCTAGCATTGTCCTTTTCAGGAATGGCACCCATAGCATTCACACAATGGGTCCAATTACTTCTATTCAGCTAAGTTTTAGGCACAAATGAGCCAGATGTAGAACCCTACCATCAGCAGCAGTGCAGAGTTCAGATTGCCACTGTGTTTGGCATTAGGGATAATAATAACAATAATTAAGGTAGATTTAGTTTTACTCTTTCATACGTGCAGTATTAAACTGCAAATATGGCCAGTGACGGGCACAAAGCAAAATGCTGTTGTGAAACTGGGAGCAGCAAATGCAATTCCCTCAAAGGAGCAAAACTTCACTCCCAGAAGCAACTTGTCGCTTTCTGGAACCGCACTGCAATCCCCAACGTGAAGGTGGGACATTGGTAATTGTTTTAAAAAAATTGACTGGCCTGGGGTCCGTGCAGCCACATGAGGTTTGTCATGTATAGGGATAAAATCCTCTAGGGCGGGCATGTCCAGGGGCTCAGTACATGAGCTGAAGAAAAGTCTGGCTGAGAAGCAAGAAGCTGCCAGGGGTCATCAGAGCGTAAAGGAAAGATAGACTTTTTCATTAACAGCTCCCTAGTTGTGGCCCTCAGAGAAGTCAGCCATAGAGCAAGATACTAAAAACACCAGGCGTCCCAAAGTCAAGAACAAGCAAGGGTCATGGTGCAGAACAAGCGGAGGTATTTGAAGCTTATGACCACCTTTATTTATTCCTGAATGTTGACCGTATCAATGTTTAGTAAATAAAAATGCAAAATACAGAGATCAACAATTCTGTATCTGCCTGGTGGGGGCGCTGCAATGCAAGTGGAATGTTTTCTGTTATCTGTAGAATTCTAAGGTTGGACATTCACATTTCCCCATTGTTGGAGACTCTTTGTTAGCAGCCAGTTATTGTTTCCTGTCTGTTATCTCATCTCTCTATGTCTGCTTCATGTGTGCAGCATAAAGGCCAGCAATGGGTGCAGCTCTGCAGACCATTCAGGGCGTTCTCACACCCACGTCATAAACTTCCTATAGAATTTGTAGAATCGAACACAATGTTATAACATAGGTTGTATATCTGGCTCAGACTTTAAAGCATATTGCCCTAACAATAACCAATCTTATTCATTAATATCTTCAAGATAATACAAGATTGGATGAATGGCCCTGACATGTCCCAAAATGCAAAAGCATCATTTTACATAGGCATCAGGATTTACATGATTCCGTCTTCTCTAACCCAGCATTTTAACCCAGTAAACAGATGGAGACCTTACATGATACCCAAATAAAGATGCTTCATTCTTTATGGAGGAAAAATCGGGTTAAAACATTGTCGGGGGACGTCATGTGATCCCTGTGAGAGACAATAAACACCTGGGAATGAATAAATTTCCACACACCTGTACAGGTGTTACATCATCCCTGCGCCAAAGGTCAAAAGAAGGAGGAAGAACGGAAGGAAGATGGCGGCACCCGCAATGCTACGGGAATGGCACAGGTCTAGTTCTGCTTTAAGGATATTTATTCTGTAGTTCATGATATAAGCTGAATGGGCTCTTTGAGATAAAATAGAACGTGTATAGAGGACACAGGGCAGCTCTGAATTTTCTGACAAAATCCACAGGCATTTTCTTCCCATATTAAACAGATATAACTATAAATCACCAAATAAGAGAAGTTCAATGTGAAGCTCAAGCGAATCTTTATAATTTATTCCTCATTTTCGCAGTGTACCAAAAGATTTCGATGAAGCTGTTCTTACTGCGAAACGCGTAGACTATTGAACCCCAATTTGCTGTTATGATTACTAAAGATCATAATTGACTCCGCTATATAGGGGTTTGATTTGGCTTATATTGAAGCTTTTAGGAGATCAGTTGTATTTGGTACAAAAAATGTTTATTATATATTTATGTAGTTTATTAATTATTAATAATTTAATTAAGTTTATTTAATATTATAGGCTTATGTCAAATCAAATTACTGGGTTTTATAATCTGTGTGTCTAATTGTTGGAAAAGCCACCAGCAAAAGTCCAACAAATTTGGGATACGAGCATGCTGTTCTAATCTTTACATTCATATTTATTTTTTTAACTAGGACACTGGCAATGTATGCATTTGGTCAGAACTACCCAATACTTCTGAGATTCTACCTAAATTATGATGACTTTACCCATCACACTTATCACACCCAATGTTATTATATGGCACCTTTTAACAGGACGCCGCTATCCAAGATACTGTACCTATATGGTATGTTGTGGAAATTATTGAATGTGCCCTGCTTATTAAAAATTAGGCAGCCACAGCAAAGATCTGGGAACACCATAGAGGGCCGCTAAAATGAGCAACTGGGATCTGTAGGCATCAGATGGAGCTTAATATTTCATTCACTATATAGGAAATTGATACCTGACCAGCAGGTCTATGCTGTATGGGCAACCAACCGAATGACTGAGTTTAGGTAATTTTAGTGAAGGGAACTGATATATCTACAGCATACAAAAATGATTTTGGCAAATGAGCATTACCGACCTTATGGGCACAGTTTGGTGAATACCCTTTTCTGTTCTCCTATGACTGTACCCCTGTGTAGCCAGCTCCATAAAGACATGGTTAGATGAGCTTGGTGTGAAGCAACTGGAGTTCTAACCTCAATACACAGCCCTGACCTCAACCCTACTAAACGTTACTGGTTTGGCATGCTCACCAAGTCTTGACACATATGGGGTCATCCTCCAAAATGTCATGAAGGCTGTTATAGCCACACAAGAGGAGACAACTACATACTAATGGCCAATGATGGAGGGTAACTCCATACCAATAGCCATGAAATCCCCTCAATGGTAATGGTCATGGTATTGTATTTGGACGCCCAACAAGCTCTTATAGGTGTGATATTCTGATGCCTTCAAAGCTTGGGCTATTTTGCGTATGAGTTGGCTTTCATAGAAAGGAAAGGTTTTCTTATTAGTGAAATGTATTTATTATAGCAATAGTTCATACAATACTTTAGTATCAGAATTGTTTTAATGACAAGCCAATTTTATTGCACATCCACTGGTCTTCAGGGCCCCGTGAGCCTCTGCTGACTGTAGCAGTGGTGTTCCTGGCTACTGAAAACCATAAAGTAAACCTTTCACACACACTCACTTGTTATTTAAAGCTGCAACTCCAACTGTGCTCCTTGGGGTTGTCATGCTGGCAACGTAATTCCACTGTCGCGCTTGAGGGTCCCACCGCTCCACCGTATTAAGGTAACTCCATCCATCATGGCCGCCCACGGCATACATCGGACCTTCCAGGACCGCAACGCCTGCAAATCATTTAGGAAGTATTGACAAGTGTAAGTTTCCTCTACTCATGTGCTGGCAACCTGAGCTCTCCGACATTCCGTACAAGATCCATAAATCACACGAATAGCTGATCTAATCAAGGCTAATTAAACAAGTGTAAATGAAAGTGATTATTTCTCCACAGACGCACGGAACGCTGTGCACTTAATCATCTCCGTGTGGAATAAACATTATTAATTTAAGAGTTCTAGGCCGGGAGTGGGCGGTTGTGTGTACGCGTCCTGCTTCCTGTGTCGCACTAAAATGTATTTAAGTTCTCTAAAGATCTATAGCCAATGTATTATTTATAAACTTTTCTAATTAGTCTCTCACAGAGGAAACCCACGCTGCTTGTTGACAGATTAAGTCTGCCCTTCACCGTGCATGAACCACAGATTTCCTGTCTATGTGACTGCAAAATGGCCTGCAAAGTGCTGACAGGACAATTCCGCGGCCAATGTGACCGTCTTGGGGACAACAGACTACCGCTTTGTTTATTTATCAATATTAATAAAGTATGCGGAGCCACAACAGGAGCCAAGGTAATTATTGGGTTTGTACCCAAAAATTAAATATCAGCTGAAAAAAGAGAAACTGAGTCTCCCTCTGCATATTTCCAGCGCTGACCAGGTAAGGTTTATAGAACCTCATATGGTAAAGCAGGTTTAACCCAATCAATAATTATTGTCAAAATCATTTTAAATCTGTGTATTAAAGTTGTCTACCACAGTGAACAGGTAGAAAGTCCAGTGTCACAACCATATGTATTAATAAGAATATTAAGCAAAACGAAATAACTTGATGCATGTCATCTTTTTAACCACATTGCATAATTTAATATTTGTAAATATCATTTATTAAGTTATTAAAAGAAAAATACAATTTTCATTAAACATATCTAGTGCACATTTAGTCTCATTTTATAATTCAACGCGTTTCGCGGTTTCTTCTAATTCAACATGAGACGGCTTCTTCAGGAACAGTAAGGCACCTTAAGTCATAATGAGACTGATTTATTAAAGCTCTCTAAATTTGGAGAAGATAAACTATCATAGAAGAATTTGGGTGATCCAGCAAACCTTGAATGGATTAAAAAAACATGTTCTATTAATTTGCAATTGTTTTTAATCCCATGATAATCTATTTTCTCCAGACTTGGAGATCTTTAATGAAACAGCCCCATTGTATACTCCACGTATTAAAACAATAATACTATTGGCTATGCCATACCCCATATTAGGTGGATAATGAGGTGAAGTAGAATGGATAGTGCTGATATCCCCAGGCAACCCAGAGGATCTTTTTATTATTATATAAATGTACAATATGTATCCCAGAGGCATATTTGTATACATAAAAGACAGCCCTCCGGAGTGTCTAAGCACATCCTTATATCGGGTTGTCTGTCCATCAAGAGGGAGTCCATCAAGTTTTTACCTTTTGGGTATTATTTTGAATGTCATATTAAATGTTATTTTCAATCTACAGCTATCATTAATATAATCCCTGGTAATTCTGCTATACAGATCCTGATTCAAGTTTATGTGACAATGCATTTGCCCTGTTTTCCAGTTGTATTGTCTGTATTGTCACCCTGTTGCATGGGCAAAATTAATATGAATGAATGTCATCCAGTTAGGATTTACATCTGGTTTACGTTTCTAGCATGCAGCCTCAGGATTGGTGGTGGCTTGGTGATTAATGGATTGGTGGGGATTGGTAGGCTTTTTAGTTTAAGCTATACTAATACAGATAATAGGTCACAAATGCACATGTAACATTACAGCAAGGTTTTGTCATGAGTACAATCCTTGAAAAAAAAAGTTAGCTCTTTTCTCATTTTTCAGCCCAGACTATATTTTTTTGAATAGGGAAGGATTGGACCCCCTATCAGACTAATTCAGTAATTATTTCAGTATGTCCTGAGAATTTACCTCAAACTTCTTATCCTAATGACTAAGCAAGACATACGAATAATTCGTTATTGGGGGCATATGCATAAGTTAAAATCTGAAAGAGCTTCCAACCACTTCCAACTTCATTCAAAACTAAATATATATAGTGCAAGTTAGAAATGAAATCATTTTCTATAGAGGAAAGGCTTTCCATGTGTTTGACCTGCCCACCAAAGAGTTCTGTTAAATGGACTTGATATCTCTGTTTTCCTTCTGGTTTGACAAGAAATGTAGACTTTGGTAAGACAAACTGCTTCTGTTACATCCTCTGCCTTTTTAATACAACTCAGAGTTATGTTTGCCTTTGTAGCAGCTGCCTGGCATTGAGTACTATTATTGGCTTTGTGTAAATATTATGGTAATGTAGGGTATGTTGAGATGGACATTGCATAGCTAGAGGTGAGCATTATCCCTGTTTAATGCCAAATCAATATTTTCAATCAATCTTTCTGCATGCACACATGTGTAATGGATAAGTGTATTGCTTCTTACCAAGTCCATGCCGGTGTGTTGACATTGGCGGCATAACGGACCACACTTTGTTGACCGGGTTGAAGCACTCCACAGTGTTTGAGGTTTTTAGGCCATCGCGCCCTCCTACCACATAAAGCTTGTTGTCGATCACAGCAACTCCAAACTGTAAGCGGCGCCCGCTCATGGTGCTGATCTGAACCCAACTGTTTGTTCTCAGGTCATATTTCTCAATGGTTGTGGCACCTGGAAAGTATGAGAAAACACATGGAAGCACTATTTTACATCAATGATATTCATTAGGATCAAATTGTTACAACCTGTACTTACTTGTAAGGAAACAAATAAGGAAAAATGAATCTATAAACAATCATAATATTGTGTGAATACCAAAAATACAGTACGTCTTGCACGGTTTGCAGGATTTTTAATCTCTAGAGAACTGTTTCCCAACATTTTTAACATGGAGGAACCCCTAAAATAATTTTCAGGCCTTTTAATATAGAATTTAATTATAGAAGAAACCCTTTCTATAATTACTAATAAATATATAAAAAATCCACAGATCACATCAAAGTGATGGTCAGTTTGAAGAATTACTCTTACATTGCTGCCCAGTGAGAAGAATGTCACCTTTACCAAAAAAGATCATTGATGTCACACTGACCTGGGAGGCACAAACTGCTCATTGCTCAAGGATAGGGATGAGCGAGTGAAATGTTTTGTTTCAATCTCACGGCGAATCAAGCCTTCTGATTCGCTATGAGGTTGTTTTCTCGCCGAACTCTCAATGGAGAAACTTTATTGAGAGTTCATCTCGCACTCGTGTGTTTCCAATCAGCTGTGACTGCAATTTTTTACGCTCCCTGGGCTGTACTTCTCAGCCTGGTGACTGTGGGAACTGAACTCAGATGAACTCTTAATAGAAAAACTCCATTGAGAGTTCACCTGCAGTCACATTACCTATCAATGATCAGTACAGCCCCATGACCGTGGGAACTGAATAAAGAAACTCCATTGAGAGTTCATGTGCAGTAACAGCTGATTGGAAGCACTCCCATGCCTCCAAACAGCTGTGACAGCATGTTCCCATGCTCCCCGGGCTGTACTAATCAACCCAGGGAGCGTGGGAACCTGCACTTCAATGGAATTTGCGAATTTGATTCGCCGAATTTTAGCAAATCCATCAGATTTTTGGGGAAATTTTTGCGAGAATGTCAGAGACATTCTCGCTCATCCCTACTCAAGGAACCCCTAGCAACTTCTGGAGGAACCCTGGATGAGAAACATTGATCTAGAGAGTCTAGAGAAGCATTTCTAGCTTTTTTTTCACAAGATGTGTTCACAAAGTGTCCATTGTGAATCATGAATAAACCTAAAATATGTGAACAACCCTCCAAATTTCCACACACAAAGCCAGATATATAAAGACATGGTTGGACTTGTTTGTTGTGTATGAACTCGAGTGTACTGCAGAAAGCCCTGAAACCCTACTGGGCAGCATTGAAGTGCATTGTAATGACAATCGCAAACCAGATCTTTTTCCCCAATAAAATGGGTAAAAATGCCAACAGACTCCCAACAATATCTTGTATAAAGACAACCCAGAGAGAAGGCAGTTATAGCTCCTAAAGAGGGGCAACTCAAAGGCCAAGGTTTTGGAAGGTAAGGTTATGCCCAGACAAGGTTATGGTTGGTGTAATGGTCAGGTGGCAAATTATTGAAGGTTTTATTCCTTGTTCAGTGTTAATTGTTCCACTTTGATGGCCATCAAAAATTGACACCATGTAACATATAATACTTCCAAAAATCTCCCGCCTCTGTGATTCCACAACAATTTACACCTTTGGTCATGTACAGTGTAGGACGAAGACATATGTGGACTTCCAAACCCCAAGGATAGGATTTTGGAACAAGAACAGCAGATTTCAGAACTTTCACACCCACAATCTTGTTACTGGACAATTGACATCTTCTTAGTCACATTCCATGGTGAGTGAATTAATATCTAACCAAGCTGGATATTTATATATATTAGGTTCTCAATAGAGCTGGAGAAGTGGCTTGGACAAGTTATTCAACGTCTTCAACATTACAGAAACAAGTCTGGCTAAATGGGACTAACCACTAATAGATAAATAGGTTTCAAATCAAGAGGTTGCTTTTGTAAAGTTTAATCTGAATTCTGTTCACGTCTTTACTTCATGTAGACACTGAGTCGAGAAACTTGCTAAAAAAAACTCTTCAGCTTCTATAATGAAACAAAGAAGATGACCGACTTAGGTATTAGGAAAAGCGCTTCCTTTGTCTTTTCCTTTACACATTTCAGAAAAGTATAGAAATAATGAGAACCTCAGTGGGTTACATAATATCCGATCAAGTGCAGTTTTTTTTTTAAGGTGTGAGCTATAAAAGAACTTTACAAATGACGCTGAAAACAAGGCTTTCAGTTGTGAAATGATTTTGTGTTGTAGAAAGGTTTTCTTGCTGAATGTATTTGTATTCTGAGACTAAAACCAACAAAGGTAAGATTTGTTTTACAAATATGTATTATTTCTGTGATCAAGTGGTCTTTTCCACTACACCAGTGGTGATTTAACATCACCCAACCCTAGCTTTGTTTTTTCTTGGTAACAAGATGTGAAACAAGTTACTGGGGAGGTTGGGTGTTAGGAAACGCCTATATGGCTGGTAATCCCATGCTGTAAGCCACCGCAGTACAATGCCCTTTTTATTCTGTCCATTGGTGTTGCTTGCATCATCAAGAAGGGCAAGGAATAACAGCATCTCTTGCTTCCCTTTAGCAGTGCAGCCGGAGATGTGCTTTCTCAGCATCCCCAGCACATATACAAGGCTGTGCACAGCTAAAGGGGATTTTAGGAGCAGATTAGTCCCTGGCTTCATCCTGCACTGCCATTGGCTGCAGGGATTTAATAGCCTTTCTTTGCAAAGTGACCAGTGCCTGTTGTAGGGTAAGTTGGGATGTTTTGCTGCTGTTGTTTTCATCAGTTGGATTCACTGTTGCTGATTCTGTTTCCTGACCCTGTGATTGTGATTGCTGCAAGGACCGACCTTTGCCTGTGACCCCAATTCGGTTTTGTCTAAACCCTTGGTTACCTCAACTGGTGCATGGATTACCAGTTTATGACCCCGGGCTCACAGTTCTAGACTTACCTCTGCTGGACTCTCCTGATCTGTGGACTCCTGGTCCTCTGTCAACCCTTCCCTAGATGCCACCCCTTGTGTACCAAAGTCCTTGGGGCAACCATGTGCTGGGACTGTGCAACTAGCTTTATGAGGCTGAGCAGAGTGCAGTGATAGATTGGGGGACTGGAGTCTCATGAGCACTGGTGCCCGACCAGGCCCTTACACTTAGGAGTTCTCTATCAGAGTGAATGAATCTTAGGCAGACTGCTGGCAGCTTGTATACTGCTCTCCACTGTAATAATTCATGCCCACCAGGTTGTGTTACACTGATCTGCGCAAACTAATGTTCTTCCTAATCATTCCCTAGGAACCAATGACGTCAAGTCAAATGTTTCACATGGACCTAAATGTCTCAACGCTATGAAACTCAGATATTATCTATGTTCATAAAATATAAACTTCACATGACATTTGAGTGACAAAACAACCAAAGCGAACTTGTCTGTATAAAAACAAAAGCTGCCATTGTCAACCTATATAAGTCTGCAAAGCTAAATGATGTATGACTATATACAGCAACAGTATCATTGTGCACAATAGTCCATCAAGTTCATCCAAGGGCAACACTGAAAACCTGCATATTCCTGATAGGACCATGTATGAACTTGCGGAAACTACTTTCTGAGGGAGCCGATTCCACATTTTCACAGACCTTACAGTGAAGAATCTCTTCCTTATGCAGAGATTAAACGTCTTTTCCTCCAGGCGCAATAATGATAAAGTTGTCCTTCAGCTCCAGTTGGTTCCCTGAGCTGAGATGATCTACTACAGGCAGGAGGAAGCATTTTCTTAGTCTTTCTAAATGCTACATTGTAATTTTGTAGCAATTTACAAAGAGAGAGTCTGCAGGTGGGCTGATCTGTTTCAAAATACAACCTGAAGAACTACATAATCACCAGGATTTACATGATAGTGTCATCCCATGGTTGGGTGGACAGAACTCTGGCCTTGCAGTATAGAATCCCAGATTTATACCATGGTGAGGACACTGAAAGGAGGATATCTGTGGGGGGCTTCCTCACACATTACTAAAACTTCTTGGAAGTTTTTATGATTTCCCCCCAAAAATATCCCTAACTATGGCAGAGATAGACTATGACTTTGGCGGTGACAATAGATTGTGAGCTCTTAAGAGGGACTGTTAGTGTTAGTTATATGGTGCACTATATAATAATGAACGCAGTGCCTGGGTGAGTGCTGTGATCTCTCTGAGAGGCCAGCACCTGGAAATGTCACCTTTTCTTATTCCTTATCTGCATTTATCATGAGATATCCAATGCTAGGTCCACTTTCATGTGATTATGAGGACAGTGAATGAACTGATAAAAATGTGGCAGTTTAATTATTCTTTGGATAGTCTCAGAGATTATGGCTTTCTCTTCTAAAGACATTTTGAAAGCCAGAAAGGGAGTTTTATCATGTAGGATTTTGTTGTAAGATCTCAGCGTGATGTGCTGAGTGGATTGACTGCTTATCTGGCAGAGGTGACACTTCTATCTATAATTCATTGTATCTTGTGAAGGATAATCCTCCGTCTACAGCACCCGGCTTCTGAGTGCCAATGTATTGATTGCATTTGTCTGTCCCTCATTCTGGATGAAGGTGACAATAGTGGGGATTGCATATCAGTCCGGGGATCAATGTTAGATGACCCCCCCACCCCCCCTGATGTACTTTGCTGTCATTTCAGACTATTAAAGGCATTGTTCCTCCATAGATAGAATAAGAGTGAGATGATATATCATGGTGGTGCTAAATCATACTAAATCCACTTCTTCACTCAGTCACCCATGAGAAATTTAAGGCATGGGTGGATTTAAAAAAAATGTCATAATTATACATTCACCACCTTTTTTTTTTTTTGCAACCCCACAGAGCATGGATTTGTAACCAAAATCGGAACATGGAAGGGGGAAGGGTAGTGTTATTGTGTATGTGAAAACATTCCCCAAGTGGAAAAAAATAATGTAATTTTCCCATTAATCAGGACTTCTCAACCTTTTTAACATGAGGGAACCTTTGAAATAACTTTCAGGTCTTAGAGAACCTCTTCTATAATTACTATATCCACAGATCACAGTATACGAGCTTGGTGATCAGTGGGATGAATGCCTCTTATATTGCTGGCAATTAAAAAGAATGTCAACCTTACAGATAGCCAAAAAGAGCATTGGTGTCATTTAAACTCAAGGAACCCCTAGCACCCCCTGGAGGAACCCTGATTGACAAACTCCACCAAAAATGGTTCCCATTTCCAATCCCAATTGTAAAACCATTGTTACCTGGAGGAGGCAAAGACAAAACTCTGTAACGGAAATACATATGTCAGGGAAAACTTGTCAGGAATTCTAATGCAAATCAAAAAAATAATAAACTGTTGCCTGGAAATTAAATTAAACAATTAGATCTGCATGCACATTGTACTGCTTATGACACAGAATTATGGATCAAACAAGTGAAAGGCCCAGGAAAAAACGTATTTATATGTTGCTTTGTACCTTTTGTGGCATCCATTCCTCCCACGGCATACAAAGCCCCCACTGTAGACTTCCTGGGTTTGGTTCGGGGGCTTTGCATCATTGACCGTCTCTCGGGTAGAAGATGGTACTTCATGGCTTCCATCAGGAATTTCTGGCACTCCAGGTCATTGGCAAACATCGGGCTGTTCTCCAGGTCTGCAAGTAACTAAAGCCAAACACCAGTCAGTTACACACACAATAAAAAAATAATTGATTACTTTTTTTCAGGGTTGTAAATGGTGAGGTTCATTAGGAAATACCAATATATATAAAGGTAATGGGTAAGTTACAGTTAAATATTGTAAAACAAAGATAATAACATGCTAGATATTTTGGAAATGTATTTTTGGTTGTTGGCACAGCCAAAATGTGATCACATGCGATGGCTGGCAGGTATAGCACCTGTTCATAAAGTAGATAACCAACCCCTTAAAAGATGTCACTTGTGTACGTAGTTCAGGGACTCAGGTTGAAGGTTTGTCAAACTTGGTGTTAGGGACATCCCCCCTCCCAATACCAACGAGCCGCGGGATGGCTGCCTCATCTCATCTACAACTATTTGGTCAACACGACATTACTCTCCTCAGAGCAAAACAATGAGCTCCTACACTTTGCCTTGGGACTGCTCCACGTAAAGAGGACAAAACTAACCAGTTACTCAACTAACCAATGCGATCTTTGAAACCCAACTACCTCCATCCCCTGAAGTAGCAAATGCCGCAAACAAATTGCATATTTTAAACCATAAAACCCCTCTCCAAGAGTAACTTAGACCAGGTTTTTTTGTATTTAGCGTTCTACATATAGTGATATGGGGTAAGAACCTTTACAGATTTTTAGTGCTCCAGGGGTAGAGGTGAGGAGCGCTGGATGTTTAGGAAAGTTAAAGGCCCTGACTGGGTTTCCCATCTAATGTGAAAGATTTCTGGAACTGTACTGGTACCGCTCACTACCACCCCCATTCATCCTCAATGGAACTGCCGCCAACCTACATGTAGCATCTCCCATGGCATGACACGGTAAACCCACCACACCCTCACCGCCAGTGTGAACATAGCCTTGGATGATTTCCAATCCCTATTCAATGCATAATAACTATTAGGGTCATTCTACCAATGACTTACTTACCTATTGGCCAATTATCAAAAAGCACAGCAGTCATTAAAGTACATGCTATTACATTATGATCCATGCATGCAAATGAAAAAGCGGCTGAATCTCAGACTAATTAACAGATAAAGAATTTATAACTCACTATCTATAGGTAACTCACTATCTATAGGTATCAGATTGGTCAGTGTCCATAAGTATACAAAAAGTTATAATATCACAAAATATATTCAATAAAATTGAGATGAAATATAATAATTTATCATCATGAATCAGTCAACTCAACGCATTATTCACACATTCAATTCAGATTGTTGGCTACCATATGGTGTCTTAATCTTGACACTGAGAAGCATTTAATCAATGTTGATCTTTTTAAAAATACATAAAGTGAGGTATATTGGGTGCTGCATGTCATCTCTGCTTGTTTTATTATTTACTTAGGTCATGCCCTGTGTTTTTGGTCCTTTTACAATTTTATACCAGCTACCAAACCTTTTAATTATAAATTTAGCAGCACTTAATAATAGAAGGTGGTTTGATGTACACAGAGATCAATCAGAGTAACAGGAAAGAAAAATCAATGTAAAACTAAAAAAAAATATGATTAATAAAACAGCCTGAAAAGGGTAAGTCCACCCAGACCTGACATATTGGTCCTGAGTGAATGTTGGCAGCCCGAATGATACACTAATACACTCGTATTTTGCAGGAGCGTGTATGACAACTGGGAGTCTATGGGAGCCACTTTATGTCCTTCGGTCTTCCCTAATAACCTCTGCTCTGGCTACCTATTCTTTATAGTTACATTTTACAGCTTTTTACATCTTTAGAACCTTTTATTCTGCTCAGTACAGGAGGTGAATATAGGTAGACATGAAGCTATGAATGGATCCAAGAATGTGAGTAGAACAATGTAACGGGCTCATGTACATGGGTGACGTTTCCTGGATGTGATGTGCATTTGCAAACTCACATTAGATTCTGATCAGTAAGATGCCATTGACTTTTTCAGAGCCGTATATTGTTTATGACAGGAGCTGTGGTTTCCTCCCACATTCCAAAAACATGCAGTTAGGTTGCTTGCCCCCCCCCCCCCCCAAATTGGCCTTACACTATGTTAATGACATATGACTATGGGGGGACATTAGATTGTTAGTTCTGTTGTGAGGGACAGTTAGTCCGTCTGTATAATGAGATGTAGTTAAGAGCAAATTGATCTTATGAAATGTGATTTACTTTTTGCAATATGAATGGTGGTTGACATAATGTAGGCACAAATTTTGCAATATGCTCCAGTTAAATTCCATTAAATGGCAGTCAATTTTTTTAAAAAACCTAATGCCTAAACTTTAGACTAAGGGTAGGTCCAGACTTGCTCTGGGATTCAGCAATCCAATGTGGCTGTCCATGGCTGGCACCTTTGCAGACACTTGGTCCTTCACACCATAGCACTAGTTCTTAAAGAACTATCTATAGAGTCCTTTATATGGTAGAATACATAGCCCAATCCTTCTTAAAGACCCAACGTCTGCAGATTTAACAGCGGGTGGCAGTGAGCGGTACTTCCATCCCCTATTCATTCTCTATAGAGCTGGCACTGGGAGAAGCTACCTATAACGTGTTCTGAAAGGCAGAAATTACCCAGCACTAGGAAGATGTAAACCAGTGGTGTCAAACTCAAATACACAGTTGGCCAAAATTAAAAACTTAGACAAAGTCGCGGGCCAAACTTGAAACTGAAATAGCACCGCTACTACAATTCCCGGTCCAATGCGGAGCCATACATAGGCAGAGAGGCCGCTGGTCCATAGATGCAAATGATGCTGGGAATTGTAGTAGCGGCGCTATTTCAATGTACTGGAGGGCCAGATGCAATTCATATTTAGGATTCCTTTGGGGCAAAAAAGAATGAAGTTGAGAGCCTGATGTAAACGCACCACAACCTCATGGCCAATGTGAACATAACCAAATCTTAAACCATGATTTATCAACAAAGCCACGTTACCAAATCTCCACAACATTTACAAACATTTGACAAAAGCAAAAATTACCATTTTCCTTATAAACACAACATTTAATAGTTAAAAAAATTATAAACATATTTAAAAATACTGAATTCATCAATAATAAATACATAAGTGTAATCTTAGATGTATAAAAAAAAGAAAATTAAGTATCAGCAAGAAATTACCATTTAATTTGCTGATTCTGAAAGATGTCAGTCTCTAACGTTGGATGATTAATAAACCAGAACATGGACAAATGTTACTTTAATCATTCTCTTTTAATATTTTATAATTCAGTTTATGTTTTTTATAGCTTTAGCTAGTTAAAAAAATATAATATTTTAGTTTGGGCTCTATTTATAAAACAGGGCATCTGGCATTCCCTCAAACATTCCCTGGTGGGAATCAACTGCTGCCATTGAAACACATAAACAAGAAATTAGATTCCCTGTTTTATAAATAGAGTCATTTTAGTGGTAGAATTTTAGTGCTATTTAAATAATATTCCATGCCCTCTTACCTGTGGCGGGAGCAGGGGTAACCTTATGTAAGATAGGAGCATCCCCAGATCCCTCTGGCGCGACTCAATGTCATATTTCACCCATTGCATCAGTGCCTGAAAAATGGTCTCTTCATCAGGAACATTAATGTCATCGCTGGACAACAGCTTGGCAATCTCATTTGCTGGTAAGAGAAGAAATTCCTGATTGCGAATCACTTCAATAAAGTGTTCCTGAAAATGAGTAAATAAGTAAATATTATGAGAGAACGGAGGTGAGAAAAGCAGACCTGTCACTAGGAAAAAGGTTATACAACTAAGAAGAGAACATGCAAGCCCCACCCCTGAGGTGCTTGCCATATGTCAGCCTGCTGATATCATTGGATGATTAATATACCCAGCTTTGTAAATCACTAGATCTCTGATCAGGAATGTGGGATTTGTATTCAAAGTGCTGGGTGTTAGAAGGTTTTCAGCTCTGCCCATTTATCCCCTGCTGGACTATAGAACCTCTTCGCCTTTGCTCGTGGCCATATCAGAAGGATGCGTAATTCTGTAAGCAAGCAGGGGAAAACCTGGCAAAGCTGACAGCGCTACGTGGGATTTCAGTGCAGTGAACAGCTCATTGACATTGATCCTCTATTATTCAGTTGACATATCAAGATTTCTTCATGATCCAATCTATAGTAGTGCCATTGGTCAAGCTCTGCCAACAAAGGTGTCAATGCTATACGACTGTGTAGAACCATGGATTATGGAACAGTTGCTTGGGAATTGCTCTTAAAGACTTTTATCTAGTCTGAACATTACTTTAATATTAATTGTCCTCTGCTGGAATAGACAATCCAAGCATCAACCATTGGCACTTCCATTGTAGGGTGACAACAATGCATCAATGATCTCAATTTCAAAGTGTGAATCTTCCAAGCAATGAAATGGGTTTTTTTTTCTATATCATTTAAATGTTTTGCTGTAGATTCTTTTTATAGCGATAGTAAAGCAGAATCCGGGAGCAGTAAGCACCTCATAAAGAGTATATATAGAGAACATCAACACAATCCACCCAAAATAATACAGAGGTGGATGGGGATTTCTCCAATACCTACCACCAGGAGAGATGGTATTCATGTCAATCTTTTTCTATAACTTGGATCAGCGCTGAATCATTTCAACGTCTGTCTAGAATGATTATTTTCTATCCGAGGTGGCAGTCACTTGATTTGTAAGGAACGTCGCGGCAGATGCCGGTTGTTATGTATTATAGATGAAGCAGGCATGCTGCTTGGGAAGAACGTCATAGAACATTGTCGCAACATTATTTATCCAACGTCTCCTGAATGTGACTAGATGTAAATCTCATTCAGCTATAAAAACTGAGGTTATAAAGAGAACTTTCATTTGGAATGAAATGGTATTCCCATGTCTGTATTAATATAACAAATGTATTTTACTACAATAGGAAAAGTAATGGGTTTGCTTTATAGACAGGCACTTGCCTTCCCTGCAACCCTTCCTCCCCACCATTGCTCTCATCCCCTGGCAACCCCATGCACGTCTCCTTGATCTAAGAAAAATGCTTCCTACGCAATGCCCCCCCATGTGAGACCCTCATCTTCATGTCTTCATGTAACTGATCTAATAAATGACTTTTGAAAAGTTAAGATTTAGCCAGACTTGGCTTTTTTTAACCCTTAGACCCATTGAACTCAGTGGCAATCCAATGCGTTTGCATTACAAAGTTGTAAAGTATGCAAAATTGTGAAGAATGGTTTGGAAAGCTAAGAAAGCTAAGCCCAGGCTTATAATATTATGAGGTAAAAAAAAAATCTTGAGCCACTTGCTTCAAAAATTCTATCATGAATCCTTAGATAAAAGGATGGGACCTGGTGGGACTGGCCATTACGCCAATGGTTTCCAGACTACAGAAGAAGATATAAGAGAGGGACAGTTTTTTTTGTGGCAGCTTTTGGTCCATTTCCCCACAAAAGCCTTTTGGGAAACAAAACTAATAATTCATGATTTGGCTTGGGACATTCAAATTTTTGGAATTGTTGGATAAAATCTTCTGATTGGGAAGTTAACATTGTTTTATGGGAAGTAGACTATAATGTCATGTGTTCCCTATTACCCAAAAGTATGGATTATATTGATGGGCTGCAATGAAGAATTAGTGATGGGAAAGACATCTAGGGATATACTTATTTTACCTTTAAGTGAGCCTTTACTATATCGTTAGAAGTTGAAAGATACCTGAGCATCACAATTTATAGGACATTCCATTCCACACTCATGACCATTATTCTAAAGTCACCCCCCCCCCCCCCACATCCTTTTCTGTGTTTTTTAGGTTCACTCCTTTAGAGAAGCTTCCGCAAGATTTTGGAAGATGTCTGTGGGACTTTGGTGAGGTCAGGTACTGATGGTGGATGAGAAGACCTGGCTCACCATTCCAATTCATCCCAAAAATGTTCATTAGGGTTGAGGTCAGGGCTCTGTGCAGGACACCGCATTCCTCCACACCAAACTAGTGACCCCATGTCTTTATGGAGATGGCTTTGTACCCCGGGGCACAGTCATTGGGGAACAGAAAAGGGTCTTCAACAAACTGTGACTACAAGGCTGGAAGAGCACAATTGTCTGCAATGTTTTTGTATGATGTAGAGTTGAATTTATCTTTTAATAGAGAAGGAGCACTGAGGAGGTCAGGTACTGATGTTGGATGAGAAGACCTGGCTCATCATTCCAATTCATCCCAATGGTGTTCAGTAGGGGTGAGGTCAGGACATTTTATGGAGCTGGCTTTGTTCACCATTCATAGCCATGCTGGAACTGGAAAGGTTCTTCCACAGAAGTTCATATACTTTTTGGATAAACGTCTGCCCATAGCAATATTAGATATCCAAAAAGCCACCCTGAGCAATCTTCCAAATGTTGAAAACAATGTATATTTTGGTTTGATCTGTGCTGACTTATTGGGTTGCATGCAGAGGAATATTTGTAAAGTGTACCATCAAACAGCCTCTGTGGCAGGCACATCCAGGATATTATTTTTCTTAGACCCAGAGTTAAAGTTCAATGCAGCTTTTGGAAACTCGTGATTTACAGGTTTTATATCCGCTCTCCATCCTGGGTCATAAATCGGAGCGCAATTTCAGGAGTTGCACCGAGACCTCATGCGCCATGTAATAATCATCTTAAGTCAGTGATAAAATTGAAATAAAAATCTTTCCGGCGGCGAAACAAAAAAGAGGACACGCGACACCTCCTGCAATTTCTCAAATGTCATGATATTTCACTTTTTGCTGTTTTATCCCGCTGACATTTCAAGAATTGGAAACAATGTTCCCCAAACACTCTAATGGGAGACTTGAAAGGCTTCTGAGTTGTGATCAGAGAGAGCTTCAATAATCACGGCTCAAAGGAATGCGAGATTGCTGGGTATTACAGAGATCCGCTAAGAATGATTTGTATCAAAAATTGACACATAAAATATCTCTAGTATCATTTTAAGGAAAAAAAATATTCAATGAATAAAACTCCAGGGTCCACCCAAAATAGGTTTGAGGATTTTTGGCTGCATTTAGTGGAGATAAACCACCTCATCTCATGTGTATCTGGTGCTATGACTTCCCAGGTATATTCACCTGCTGTGCCCATCACTGCTAGATTAAAATTTATTTTATATCAATGTGAATGTAATGGGAGAAGCAGTGACACATGAAGGTGGACAGAGACACACAAAGTATCATGTGGGTAAGAAAAGAGGCAGAGACTGTTGCAGGGGAAAAGTACAGCCCACAAGGGTTAGAGAAATACAAAGTGGATACTTCATTCCATGCACTCCAAATTGAAGGTCCCCTACAGACCTTTGTATAGCTGTAACATACAACAATCTGTTGTGGTGCCAATATTGTACTGGCGCACCTTGTGCACTGTACGGATGTAACAGACCTGCACTGAATAATAATAAATACATTCTGTTTGCTGTGCTTGCCACCTGTATGTAGGAAATGTAAATAGCATTCCCTATGTAGGATGTAGTATTAGGTTGGTTTTATATAGAATAAATTGGGCCCTGGGCAAATATAAGTGGGGACCCCAAATGCATAGAATTCTAACTCTCTGCATCTCTGCCTTTCTGTCAACTGGGACACTAAAAAAGGGAATACCTTGGGCAATGGCCCAGTATACCCCTTCAAAACTACTCCTCTATATAACACTTGGACAGTGTGCTACTGGGGCGAAAGTTGGGCCACAATCTAGTGTAGGGGAATTAAATCTACTTTGTGCAGTAGAGTGCCAATTGAGTGTCTACTGCTTTCCAGCAATGCAACAGTGTGAATGGGCCCCTAATGCTGACCCTCCATAAATACTGTGCTTTATAGATATTGACTGCTTTTCCTTCATAATAGACAGAGGTCAAAGGGTAAAATTATTGTTTGAGTTGATTCTAGACATTCACATTTCCATTACCATTGAAAGTTGGAAAGGCAATACTTTTATTGCCTTTATTTCATATAGTTTTGTTTTTTTTTATTGTATTTAATATGATTATTTTATATTTTGCAAATTTACTAAACAGCCTTGTGCTGCAAAATCTATTCAAACCTTATCATCAATGTAAAGCAAAAAGAAAAAGTGGTCAGTGGTCAGTGTGTCACAGATATACGTGGATTCTCGGTAATTCTATGAGAGAAGACGCACAAGAAATGTCCATTGTTTGCAGATTTTGCAGCCTTGGTGCCAAGGAGTTCATTAAATAGAAATGTCTGAGAGATTTTTGTGGATAATACATAACAGTTTTTTACTGGACAATCTAATTAAAGAAACATTTAAGCACTGTGACCAAATTTCAGTATAGCTCCCATATGAAGATGCTTTCAAACAACATCCGGCCCATTATCTCTCTATCCAGGCTTTTCTCTGTGACAGATATTTTCATCCCTCAGAAAGAATCCGGCTTCCTGTTTGGACGCTCCGAGTGATAGGAGACATCCTGAAAGAGTCACAATGTTTGTTTGCTGTAAAAATAAAAGTTTCATGGCAGGATGAGATCTGAAGGTTCCCAGATGTTGTTCATTCAACAAGACACTCTTATCAGTTGTATTACACATGAACAGTGCCAACAACGATCGATGTCTTTGGGTAGCATGGCGGTATTGGCGATTGGCACACTTGTTTTGCAGAGCTGGAGCCTGTGATCGTTGCATTTTGTTTCTATATATATACACTATCCAAAAATATATGGCTCGGTTAATCAGAATCTACCCAAAAATCAGTAATATCTGGGAACATAAGGGAGAATGTAAGATTCTATAGGTTACTGGAGCATTCCACAGATACCATCCCATGGAGGATTACAGTAAATGCCTTAGCCTTAGTGATGTGAATCCTGCGGTCAAGTAGGGAACTCCTGATACCTGCCAATGTAGAGGAGCACAGTTAACATGTCCCCTTGATGGTCATAGGCTAACAGCCTGTGGATTGATGTGCCAAATATTGTGTGCACAGGCATGGTCCATTGACGGTGTTTTGGTTAAGGCATCCATGTTGCAATATACATTTAGCATTATTTTTGGCACCCTGCTTTCCTATTACAGTAACATACTCAGTGTTTTGGTAAGCATTGTAAACTGGGGGCAGTTAAAGGATATATATTTGGAGTGAGTGTGTAGTCATTGCAGTTGAAAAGCCAAAACCAAAAAACGTGTGCCTGGTCAAGCCAGGACCTTGGACCTGATGTGCCTATTCCTTGCCCTGGCAAGATATGGAGCCTTCATGCAATTTGCAGCTTCTTGGTAGAAAATCTTCTTTTGGCAAAGCCAGTGGAATGTAATGTCTTAAATCTAAAATTAAGTTCCCTTAAGGTTTTCTGCTAGTTTTATCAGGAGGCCTGGCTTGACCAAGGATTGGAGTCGCACTTTTAGGATTGAAGTACCTCATAGGGCCACTGTAACTGAAGCTTTTACCCAGCGGTCAATAAACTAGAGATTCCTGCTTCCTAGTTTGGAAATGAGGAACATCTAACCCCCTAAATCCTCTCAATTAAATATCTATTCAAACACTGATATAGAGTGACTGGCTCCCATATATTTTCCCCAGCAGAACACCAATGTTCAGAACCACTTGTTGGCTTCTTTATTTGGAATTCGTAAAGTGTGGTTTTAGATATTTTATGTCCTGGAGAGAAATGTGTGAAATGTTTCTATTGCTTTATACAATATATTCTCTGAAATATAATTTCTTACCATGGTGTAGCTGTGTGCCACTCTCAGGAGCTCCATGCATCCCTGTGCGTCCCCAAATGACCGGATTCCCAGACAATTGGACGGGTGGAGCTGCTTCATTAGAAAGTTGCAGCAGACTTCTATGACTTGGGTGAGCTGAAGCAGACAGGCGGCCGCCAGCAAACTCTCTATAGTGTCTTCCTTGAGTTCCAAGATACCTGCAGAACAAATTATAACAAGCAGAGAGTCAGAATACTTTGTACCATTTCACACATAAGGCCGCAATATTACACGCCAAGAATAATATATATACAATATAGAGATTGCTGGAACTTCTTATAGTCGTCCAATCATAGGAGAGACAAGGCATGTCATGGAAATATATTTATATTATATTATAATTCCGCATCATTGCAGCCATTTTCACAATTACAATCAACCTCTGCAGGGCTGAATAACACAAATTATTTTTTCCAATGTTTTTATAGAAATGTAAAACCTGCTGAGCAGAATCCAAAGCCAATGCAAATTGGTTTCTCATCCAGCCTGTGAAAAGAGAATCCGTGCTGTCAGTCTGTGCCCTGATTAGCGATTCATTGAATGGGGTTTCATGGCCCGGAAAGTGCACAGGGCCGTTTCCTTGTGAATGGCTCCATCATTATATACATTCACAGATGTCATTTCTATACAGAGGAAATGGCTCAATAAGAGGCTGCACATTCACTGGCTTTGCTCAGATCAGGAGAGTGAATCAGGCCGCTCACTTCACACCGATAATAGATCAGAGACCATTCCCGGATCTGCACATCTGGATGGGTAACAAAATGACATTCCTTCATTTGCTTTTAGCAAATCAGCTGACATTATTTTTGGGAAAAGAGAGACATCAAAATCTCTTGAAATCCATGCAAATAGCAGACAATAAACATAGATGAGAGCTGTTTTACTGCATAAGAATTTGTATTTCTGTTCATCCAAAGTATGCAAGCAGTAGCTGAATGGAATTAATCGTTCATGTTAGGCAGGCTTGTTTTTCCAGACAGAGCTGTGTAAATCTCAGGACTTAATGATGTATTCATGATAACCTGGCTGCATTTTCTTTTTTTGTTAGTCTTTAATACACAGTTTCCTGTCTGTAGTGTCTGCAGTCTCTGACCGTCTCCT